>NC_056739.1:1129911471-1130028971 GCF_019279795.1 Protopterus annectens
GTATATGGCGCTACTGCGCCGGATATTCCATGCACCGCCGGCGCAGGCCTTACGCCGGCCTTGCGCCGAGCTTCATGAATCCCGGGGAGTGTTTAAACAGCATAAATAATTTTAAAGAACTAATAAGTTATTATTTCACTTATTCCATATTTTCCATCAGACTTCTCTCCCTGCCCTCCCCCACCCCTCAGTAAATGCATAGTTTAGAAAGAATGCTATTATTTAAAACAAGAAGAGAAAGGAAATGTATCAAATTACTAACCTTAGGTCTCTTTATCACAAAGAGAAACAAGTTGATTCATAGCATGTTATTTGTTCTTCAGAAAGTTTGATTATTTATAAAACAAAACAGTTTCTTGCACACAAAAAAGTAACTTTGAATAAATCTTTAAAACATTTGCGGCTTTCTGAAAATGTAGTAACTGTAATTGAAAAGTTCAAAAGAAAAAAAAAATATATAGAACATGTCATTTGTTTTTTAGTCTTTTTTGCTTCTCCGAAGTCTTCCAAGAAGTTTCTGTTGCCATCCTCTTTTATCTAATATTTTATTTTTTTTATATATATAGCAAAGCAGAGTCCAAGTCTTCAAAAATTCTAGGGCCATCTGGTAAAAAGATTTTTAGTTTGGCAGGAAATAGAAGGTGAGTTTTGAACTGTGCTTTCTTAAGCTCTCTTATTAATGGCAAAAAAATTTTCTTTTAGTTATTACCAAGGAAGAATAGTCATTGTCAAAACACACAGTTGCCTCATTAATTTTTATAGGTGCTTTAGCCCATGCAGATTTTAATACCATCTCCTTGTCATAAGATGATAAAAATCTTACAATAACTGATCTAGGATACTTTTTGTTAGTGTTAAAATTAGATAAAGACCTATGGGCTCTTTCAATACCAAAAGAAAATGCTTCTGACAGATCTAAAGTTTTAGGGAGCCAAGTATTTAAAAAGGAAGTAATGTTGTTACCTTCTATATTTTCTGGTAGTCCAAAAATCCTAATATTATTGCGTCTGGATCTGTTTTCCAGGTCATCAAGTTTGGATTGTAGGTGTGTGTTCTGTTTCAGTAAAAATTCAATGTTAATTTCTTCTTCCTGAATTCTGTTGTCCATATCATTAAGAGTCTCTTCTATACCTGTAATCTGAGCTTTCTGATGTTGTAAGTCTTGATGTAACAAATCCATTTGTTTTGTAGTTTTTTCTATAAAGTTATCAATTTTAGTATCCAGTCTGTCCATTTTAGTTGTTAGTTGCTGAATAGTTAATAGTAAAGACTGAAGCTCTTTCTTGATGCTGGAATCTTGACTGTTAGCCTTACTGGAACTCATTCTGAACAGAGGTGATGAAAGAGAAATTTCCAAGATGATTTCTGACAGGAAAATTATTTAAATTGTCTTTCTTTTTTTGATATTATTCAAGATACTGATATTCCAAATGTATTTAGAAAGAAAATTATTACATTAGTTGAATTTTAAAGTAATTATTTCCTGTCAGAGCAGTTATGTTGGTGGAGCTGAAAAAATCTGCTGCTATCCTGTGTTCATCTTTGGCCACGCCCCCATATTCTCATGCAGCCTTATTCTTGACAATTTCTTCATGCTTTGAAAGCCTGAACATACCTTTCAGTAACCTCTTGATCACAGACTGGCCTGCTTCATTAGCAGAATGGATTATTCCATGTTGTTTATGCTGTATCTTCTAACAAGCTGAGTATCATTATCTATGACTGTGTGCTCTCTTAACCTATACGTAACAAATAATTTTTTTCAGTCTAAGTAATGCAGGTTGTGGCATAATTTTATTCATGTAAATACTTCTTACTATTTTGAATGCGTATCCACCACATTCGCAAAAATAGTGTTCAAGAATGGCCACGCAAAATCAATATGCAGTCTTTGCTAATATTCCCCTGGATATCCCATTGTATGCTGTGATGCTTGTGTAAGCATCTTCTCCTTGATTTGACATGATGCTTACTCTTTGCATGTGTACTAACTTTCCTTGTATAGCTTAGGCCACCTTGCAGGCATCCTTGACAGGGTCTTCATATCTAAAATACCAGGGTGTCCAATGTACAATTTTTCCAACATTGTTTTTCTTAATATGTACAGAATTAGAACCTGTTCTCCAAGGGATAATTCAAAATTTCTTTTATAATATACTTTCACAGTGCCATCTTTGAGACCAACCTTTAATGCCCTTAAGAGTTCTCTAAAATTTCTTGTCATCAGTGTTGCCATTTCAGCTTTTATTGAATGTCTTGAAAATAATCTCATACAATACCATTTTTGCACTCTGTTATTTCTTCAGTTACTTTATCAGTTACTGATGACAATAGAATCCTTAAGAGACCATCTTATTAGCATTATCATAATCATCATCATCAATCTCCTTTTTCCTGTTTTCGGGTCTAGGGTGTCAAGTCAACTGTTATCATCTTTCTTGATTCAGTGCCACTCTTTTATCATCTTCGACAGTCATGCCTGAACGTCACAGGTCTCTCACACAATCCATCGGTATCTTTACTTGATGCCCTCACTTCTTTTTGTCTTCTTCCTGTCTGTCCCAAATCTTCTTCATGAAATCATCTTCTGCTTTCTTGGACATGTGCCTGAACCAACATAATCTTTTTGACCTTCTCTGCAATTAGAGTTACTTGGGGTTCTGCTTTAATGTCCTCATTTCTTCACATATCCCACAATGTATATCCTACTGCCCATCTCAGGCACTTCATCACAATCACCTCAAGCTTCCACAATTGTTCTGTCCAGGTTTCTGCGCCATGCAGAAGTACTGATCTCACCACTGTTTTGTACGCCATACCTTTCAGCTTCTTTGATATTTTTTTGTCACACACTACCCCTGACAACTCTGTGTCAGCTATATGTATCCACTCTGTTTCTAGTTTTGACCTCCTCATTCAGACTTACCTTCTCCTCAGCCACCCATCAAAGATACTTTAAGCTGTTAACATGTTCCACTATTTTCCATTCTATCTCAGTTTTGAGCTTCTTCTCATTTCCCCCATTTGCAGCCATTACAACTGCCTTATCTGTACTCTGTTTCATCTAGTGTGCCTTCTGATTTGCACTCAATTCCCCTATCATTTGCTGAAGTTATTGTTTAGAGTCTGCCTGTAATGCCACATTGTGTGAATACAGTAACTTTTTGATTTGTGCCATCCAACTGTTTTGCTAATGTAGTCCATCAACTGTATAAACAGCAGTGGGCTAAACCCTGATGCACACCCACTCCCACTGGGAACCCATTTGTGAGTCTGAATACTGCTTGTATTTGTGTCATTGTGTCCCTGTACAAAGTCTGCACTAATCCTATCAATGTTCCAAGGACTTCCAACCATTCAAGGAATACCCCAAATCAGTTTTCTTGGGACCTTGTCATATACTTTCTCCAAGTCTAGGAATGCCCAGCTGGACTTTCTCTTAATTTCTAATTTCTTCTCAGCTATCTTATTTCACTGTAAACATTGGGTCATTTGTGTTGCATCCTGATCTAAATCTGAACTGTTCATCTCCCATCTTACTTTCTACTACTCTGCATATTCATTTGTCAATTTCTCTAGCCATACCTTTCATACAGTGTGACTGGATTTTGATACCTCTGTACTGCCCATAGTTATGACTGTCCCCTTTGTTCTTGTACTCTGATGTTAGAATGTTTATTCACCAGTCTTCTGTGATACATGTTTCTCTCCATACTAATATGAGCACCCTCTATAGCTATTTCTCCCCAATTCAGCCAACACCTTGATCACATTTGCTGTAACATAATCTAAGCCTGCTGCTTTCCCTGACTTAATTTTCCTAAGTGCTGTTCTTACTTCTTCTATCATTATAGGCTGTGTCGGGGACAGTACAGCTTCTGTTGGGTTTTCTTCATTTAGCAGCTGTTGAAAGTGCTCCTTCCATTTGCCTCTGAGGTCTTGTGGGTTGGTGAGCATGTTGCTCCTGGAATACCTTATGAAGGGTGCCTTATTACTATCTTTTTTATCTTTCCGTCTTTGCTTTTAAACCTGATAGAGTTTGTGAGTCACCTGCTGAGTCACTTTCCAGAAGTTGGTAGAGTGCCTCAGATGGCTTGTTCTTTGCTATTGTAATTGCTGTCTTAGCCTCTTTGTTAGCCAAGTAGTATTCCTTCTTTGCCTGGTCTGTCTTTTCTATCCCCCACTTTTTCCTGCACTCCTTCTATCATTTGATGACTTCTTAGACTTCTGCATTCCATCACCAGCTTTCCTTATGTACCTTATTTCATACCTGGCACAGCCGTATATCTGTTATATAGCACTCACACATATTGTTTTGGGGCACTGCAATTCCTCTTCATTTTGACCTATTTCCTCTTCTTCTTTCTGAGACATTAGAGCCCTGAGTATTTTCTTGAACTTTTGTGCTTTCTCTCCAGTCAACTTCCAGGCCTTCAGCCTAGTCTCTGTTGACCATAAAGCCTTTCCTGATCACTGCTTGTAGCTGATTGTCTCAACCAGTGGTTTATTCCACAGGCTGATTGTTTCACTGGGAATGACTTTGTACTCATTGATTCTACTCCCAATGCCCTTTTCTTACTAGGAATAAGTCTACCTGAGTGAAATGTTGGCCACTCTTGTATGTGATCTTGCGACTGTCTCTTTTGCTGAACTATGTGTTGGTAAATATCAAGGCATTTGCCAGACAGAAGTCTAGAATGGTCTCTCCTTCTTTATTCCTGTTGCCCCACTATATAACCCAAGCAGTCCTCAATTCCTGTTCTGTCTGTCCTGATATGTGCATTCAGGTCCCCATTATCAACACCAATTCACATTGTCCTACTTTATCTAGTAAGTCCTTCAGCTATCTGAATACACTCATTTCCTTGATATAACAATCTTGCTATGGGACATAGACTGATATTATAAATAGTGCCCTATCCATACGGTGGAGTCTGATTGCCATGAGCCTGTCATTAATTTACATGATATTCCTCACTGTCTCCTGAAGCTTCCTCACCACAATTCCCACACCATTTCTAGTCTGTCCTCCCCCTGAGTAGTAGACTCTGGATCCCAAGCCAAGTGGTTTTGCTGCACTGCCCTTCCATCTTGTCCCTGGATACAGAGGATGTCCAGTCTCCTTCTTACCATCATGTCATCCACTTCTAGGCTGCTTCCTGTCAGCGAACCTATACTGAGTATAAGAATCCTTAGTACAAGTTTGGCAGATTGATTGATTTACCTCCAGATTTCATTCAACAGACCTATACCAGTAATGCTGTCAGAACATTTGTCCATTAACCCAGGACTACATGACTTTATGGTTGACAACGATGTGCCCAGTTGGTGCACATGGACCTCTGCCAGCATTAGAATGGGTCTCCAGCATATGTTGAAGTCAGAATAGGCCAGTTCCTCAATCCATGTATCACTAGTAAGTACCTATACCTATTTTTGGTGAAATTAATCAACATGCTGTAATCCCCTAGAGCAGTTTTTACACCATCAAGGGACAAGCCTTGACACAGCACACAGTCTGTGATCTGTTCTCCTATCTAGAGGATACTGCACACCGCAGATGATGCCCAAAGGAGTTGGTCTTTACAACTTTTCTACAAATCTGCACTAACTAGATTCTGTGTTTCTTTCCACAACTCTTTGTTTGAGTGAGTGTAAGGTGCAAGAAACCCCACAGAGACAAATGGAAAAAAATGTCAACTCCACAAAGATATTGGCTAAAAGTCAGGATTGAATCTTATACCTTGTGTATAGAAGGCGAAAATCGTAACCTTTATGCCAGTTGTGTCTCCATTAACATATCTTTCTGATATTCTGTACTGATTGTCCAGATAGGTTATCCCACTGTGTCTGCTGACAGTTGTATAGAATGAAATTGGAGCTGCTACATATTATTGAGTTACCATTTCAACAAGTGATTTTTCTTTTTTGTGATTTTACCATAATAGTACAGCTATAGTATAGCTTTACTGTTCTGGAGCTTGGGGGTTCAGGGGCATTGGAAGCTGTTTTTTATGTGTGTATGTTTTGGTGGTGCATGCAGACAGTGAGACAGAGGATGCCATTGTGATTTATCAGAAAATTATACCATAGGGGTGATTTCCCCTAACATGCACTGTTGGGTACTGTCAGATTTAGTATATATTAACTTGAAAAGGTATAGTGGGGCAAGCTCCCTCCCCCATGCAAAAGCAAAAATATTAGAGGTTTTGATCAATCAGGAGTTGATATATATTTCTGTTGCATCAGCTCCCAAAGAATGTGGCAGTCAGTACTGTGACAGATACTCCTCTGGATAATTGCTGGTGTCATGGTTAGCAGTGGTTTATGATCCACCATTAACTTAAACTTTCTACCTGACAGGTACCTATGAATTTTCATTATTCTAAAAATTAAAGTGAGGGTTTCTTTCTGTTTGTGGGTATTTCCTATTTGCTGGGAAAAGTGTTCTTCAGGCATAAGTGATACATCTTTCTTTACCTGAAGGTATAGCATGTTGAATCAGAGTTCCAATACAATATGCAGAAACAGCACAAACTAAAGGATGGAACAGACTACCAAATTACATTAAAGCAAGTACTAGCAGGCTGGACACTTATTACAGGAAAAAGTGTTTTAGTATATTGGCAATCTAGAAGGGCATTAATGCCCGTTCTTGAAATATTTATATGTATGAAGAGGAAACAACAAATTGGGCCATAAAGTATCAACATTTATCATGTTAATAATTTCATAAATTTTCTAAATTCAGTCTATTTCAGGCTTTTATACTGTTATAGAATATGTTCCTTTGGTAACCTCCACAAGAGACTTTAGTTAGGTGCAAATATAACAGTTTAACAAGCCAAGGGATAATTCCAGGGCTTTCACATGGGGTGGGGAGTCAGTGCTGAATTGCTTTCACCTTGTTATCTGAAGAATGATGTCCTTTTCTATTGCAACAAAATTCAGTTTTTCCCAAACACTTTTATTTTCCATTGCCTCGACTATAATGACCATTTTTTTAGATGTAGCAGAGAACTGGAGATTGAAGTAGCTTTAAGATATACTTGTATGTAAATATTGGTCATAGCAAACTATTCTCCTTACCTGCTATGTCAGATTATGTTGAATACTTTTTAAATGACTGAAAAATCTCTCAGAAGTACTAATATGTTGATAAAAAAAATTAAGAAAGACAAAGACTTTAGTCTACCTTTTAAATTTCCCTTAAGGCATCTATACATGTAGAATAAAAACCTGCAATTCATGGAGGGGAGAGACGTTAATTTTTGTCTCATGCCTGATTTTGTATGTATTGATCTAGCGCTGACCAGCAATACTGAGAATGCACTGGAAGAGTAGGAAAATTGCTTCACTACAGAAGAATTACTACAAAATAAAGCTATCTTGAGTCAGGCATTGCAGTCACAAGTATCTAGCCAAGAACCAGTCACCATCAGTTAATTGTGACTTGACCAAAATCTCAGACAGGTCCGTTATCTGAAGGGCCTTACCACTGTTTGTTGTAGGATTATTCAATACCTATTTTTGGCTAAGATGCTTTCCTTAGATAATACATGTGCTGCCTTTATTTTTCCATCTACCTCCCAGTCAAAGTTGGTAGTAGAATGCAGCTAGGAGGTATTACTGTAATTTTTAATGCTACAAGAGACAGCTTCAGCCTGGTTGTTTTCTCTCCATTCATATACATTACAGAATCAGTTTAAAAAAAATTAAGGCTAAACAACAATTGGGAGTTTGTTCATCACTGCATAGTTCTGTTACATATACTGTTGTTGTTTACATCGCGTCATTGCTTCTTGCCTTTGATAACTGTTGTTCTATCTTCTTCACAGCTCATATGATGCTCTAATGCTGTTTCCTGACAGGCACTGATTGAGCTGATTGGTACATGCTTATTCCGCCCAGCTGCACCTTTGAATCCTGGAGACTATACAACATGTACTTAGTCCTTGGGTTTTCAAAAGACAAATATTTCCGAAGGTGGGGTGGCCAAGATGTCAGTCTGATAGCAGCAGAAATCCATAGCTCTGCTTAGATTTTAATATCCTGACAGGAAATATACTTTAATTTTTAGAAAAATCTAACTAAAAATATACTAAAAGTTAGATTAACATAGACTCTATTATTTTCTAAAAATTAATACATAGTCAAGAGAATTTTTTAATTATTCCTGTCAAGAAGTTTTCTGCTGGAGATCTCAAGATGAGCAACTGAAGAACTCACACCAGGAGAGTGCAGTGAAGAAAGAACTACATCTTATAACAACAAACATCCAAGAACTGTCACTAAAAATGGACACATTCAAAAACAAAATGGATATTATCAAACAAGAATGCAGTAAACACAACTGGAACTTCTAAATGGAATAGTAAAAAAAAACAGTCTGAACAGATTCTTGCCTTAGAAGAAATAGTAACTGACCTAGATACTAGAGTGACAGAAAATGAACATCACAATGAATTTCTTCTGAAACAAAACACCAGGCTGATTGAGAAACTGTAAGACCTTGAAAGTAGATCAAGGAGGAATAACATAAGAGTATATGGAATTCCTGAGAAAGAAGAGGGTGCTAACATGATTCAGTTCCTCAATAAGTGCTTTTCATCAGCACTAAACATGTCTGAATCCCTCTCTTTTGGAATTGAGAGGACTCATCGGTCCCTGGCAAATCCAGCTTCATATCTGAGTTCATCTAACCCTATGTCTATAATAGTTAGATTTCTTTTCTTGCAAGACAAGGACTTAGTGCTGAAATCAGCTTGGACTAATTCCCCTATCAAGATGGGTGAAAAAGTTATTCCTTTTGACAATGACTAAACCTCTACAGTCATATCCAGAAGAAAGGAGTGTGTTCCTCTAATTAAGTCCATGAAAAAAGCCAATATTAAAGCTCAAATTCTTTTTCCTGCAATAATAAAAATCACCTTGCCAGAAGGAGTGAAGATCTTTGCTTCCCTACAAGCAGCAGTAGAATTTATCCAAAAGAAGAAAATACTGTCGGACATAGAAAAAATGGAATGGTCATCCCAGAGTTTGAAGAGACAGGCAACAAAAAATGGATGGTCTGTGAAGGAAGGAGAAAATAAAACTAAGAAACTAAAGGACAAATGAATAAATTCTTTCTAATTTTAAATGCTTTGTTTTATGAATCATAATATATTTGATTCTGGAAAGTCTCTATGCTGTAAGGTAATGTGAATCATTTTTATTATTAACTTTCTCTTTTCTTTTCTATATCTACTTCTTCTAATTACATATAGTACTAAGTATTTAAATAACATTCTCTCTCTTTCGCTCTCTCTTCTTTCTTCCTATTCTTTTTTGTTACCAATGTTCCTTTTCTCTCTTTTCCCCATTATAAGTACTTTACATACTTTTCCCTTTTAAATAACTACAAATGATGTATGTCTTCTAATTCTTCAGTAACAGTATAATTTGACTTAATACCAAAGTGCATTTTTTCTAGTGGGTCAGTGTTGGGGTAACAAGGTGTTTCTGATTAGTGTTTCTAACTAGATGTTTTAGACTCTGTTTAGATATGTTTAGACATTAATACATTAATGGTGTTTTATAGATAGCTAAATATAAGTTTATATATATATATATATATATATATATATATATATATATATATATATATATAAGGTTCCTTTTTTTCTCTCTGGCCTGGTTAACTGGTGGGTAAATGATTGAAATGTTATAATATGATTTCTGATTTGAGGCAGCTGTTACTTCTAAATAGCTGTTTTTATATGAAAGGGTTATTTTTTTAATGATGTTGATGTTTTGTGAGGAAACTGGTGGTCTGTTCTCATTGTGGAGATTCATGACATGCACTGACAAGGCAGCTTGAGGTTTTTTTTTTTTTTTTTTTTTGCTTTCTGTAAACTCTAAAAGCTTTAAGATCTGAAGTTTCCACCTAAAACACTTTTTTCTTCACTATAGTCAACTTCAGTTGTGCATGAGCCTAGTTCGATACTTTTTAACAAGTTTATGAAGCTGCAGCTTGAGGAAACAACAGTGATGACATCATTTGGCCTTTTTAACTTGTTAAATGGTTGTGCTTAGAATTCTTTTCTCTTGAAATTCTGTTATCCTTCACTAGATACCTTAAATGGTAAATAATTAGTTCTGATAAAAGTGTTTAACTCCTTTGAAAATGGCTATGTTCTCTTATAGATGCATACATTCTGCAGATTCAATGACACTATTAGTAACTAAATGACATCAAGTGAACTAGGAGCTGCATTAGAAAACTCATTATGCATATTAACATCAGACTTATGTTATATAACTAAACCTTTAGTAACTAAACAGAGGGTTGTGAGGCCCCCTTTCTTCTCTCTCTCTCTCTCTCCTTCCTGATGAAAGACATCAACATAGATATTGTTAATACATATGAGTAATATGTGTATAACTGCAAAATATAATAGTTATGTTGTAATAAGTGTTACGTATAGATATTCAACATATCCTTAATGAAAAATGTTAGATAGATGACTGACAAAATGGTTAAATTATCTGATGAAATGTCTGAAATAATGATATCTTCTTAACCTTCAGCTTCTAATGTGTATACATACTTTGATCTGATGTGTATTTCTGGCATATCTATATATTAGAGGTGCTATTATCATATGTGACATATTCATATAGCTACAGATATATTGGACACTCATGCTAATGTATATTTCATGGATTCAGATTTCTTTAGTTGCTTTCATAATGCTTTTCTTTTTTGTTTTTATACTATATTCTAAGCAGAGAAGAATAATTTGTGTTGTTTGGCATTGGAGAGGTGGTGGATGGATGGTTTAGTTAAGTTTTTAACTAAACCAGAAACTTTATGTTTTATGTATGTGTTTTGGGTTTTTGAAAGTAGTGCTTAGTACACATTATGCATCCATGATAAGTAAGTTTTCAGTAGATTTCAAGTCAACACGGAAGAAAGGTCTTTTAGTTAGTAATAACATATGCATTATAGTCAATGGCTTATAAATGTTTATCGTTAAATATTAATGGTTTGAACAATAATGCCAAAAGAGCTGATTTGCTTAAATATATCAAAATGCAAAAAGCCCAGATAATCTTTTTACAGGAAACCTATCTATGAAAAAAAGATCTACAAAAATACTCATTCAATGGCTATACCATTCTGGCTGATTCATGTTTTAAGACTAAGAGAAGGAGCACTCTTATTCTATGGAAAAATACTTATACTATGTCAAGAATTATAGATACAATTTCAGATAAATATGGGATGCTAAGCATGGCTATTTTGGAAATCAATAAGAAGTATTATACTTTGATTAATACATACTGGATACCAGGACTGAGTACTAAATATGTTAACAAATAATTGGACCTGATTACTTTAAATGCAAAAGGGGAAATTATAGCAGCAGGTGACTTTAACTGCCTGTTATCAGGCAATGATACTTCTAAAAATAGTAAAATAAAACTAACATCTCAAGCCAAGACGTTAAATGACTTTACAAACCAGATGAATCTTAAAGATATACATGGTCTAAGAGAACATTATCCCTTATTCTATACTCACTATTCATATTGGTTTGGTACACAAACTAACATTGATAAGGTATTTTTATTAAATAATATATACTCTAAAATAAGTGACTTATCCATATTGACTTGTCCACTTTTGGACCACAATGCTATAAACTTTACATTAACTACACATACAGATGATTTAAGATTTCTACAGAGAATTCCTGCTTACATAACCAAGTTAAATGATTTTAAGGAATGGATAATGAAGGAAATAGACATGTTTATGAAAACAAATGATAATGGTGAAGTGACTGATACTATACTACGGGACACCTTTAAAGTTTATATATATGGCAGAATAAAATCTTGGTACCTTAAAAAATGAGAGAGAGTGGGACAAAGAACCTTTAGACTTACTAAAAAACATAGACAAGATAAAAATGGATGCAAAACCAAATACCAAAGTAGCACCTAAAGAAATGACTAAGTTAAATCAAAAATACTTAGATGTTCTGAATCATAAGGTAGCCATAAACCTGGAAAAATTGAAATTACAGTCTTATTCTGTAAATCCCAAATATCTACATAAAACAGCGATACGATCCAAAAAAAAAAGAAACAATCAAAATCTTATTAATGAGATTAAATATACAAGTGATGGTTCAGTTAAGAGTGCATCTAACTTAATGGGCATATTAGAAGTGTTCAAAAACTACTATAAAGATATAAATAATAACACATCACTTTGGAGACAGATAATGTAATAAATACTTTCATTCAAGAAAATATAACTACTAAGGTCACAAAAATAAACATTGATGCCACAAGTGCATACGAGGTACACTCCTTCAATAAATGTCCACGGAGTAGTAAAACCAACGGTACTTTTATTAAAAAGCAATAAAGCTTTGAAGGAGTGTACCTCGTATGCACTTGTGGCATCAACGTTTATTTTTGTTGCTGTGTTTAGTTGAAACTAGATGTTGGTTTTTCAATAACTACTAAGGTGTCAATGCAACAAAAAAATATTAAATAAACAAATAACACCAACAGAAGTGAAAGAGCAAAGAAAACATTTAAAAGATAATAAAGCTCCAGGACTGGATGGAATAATTATTGAACTATATAAGATTTTTCCTGAATATGTAATAAAGAAAATGATGAGTGCCTTTACTATGATTAAGCAAAAATCTATAACACCCCCACTGTGGAAATAATTATCTCCTCCATATTAAAACAAGGTAAGGACCCCAAATCTTGTGATTCATATAGGCCAACTTTGTTACTAAACACTGATTATAAAATTTTCATGACAATATTAGCTTATAGGATAAAGAAAATATTACCTAATCTAATACTTAATGATCACACAGGGTTCATTCTTCATAGAAAAGTGCAAATAACATTTCTAAATTATTAATAGACATAGCATGCAAATACAAAAAAACAACTATTATCAGGCTAGACATAGAAAAGGCTTTTGATTCTATTAGTTGGTCTTATCTACAAAGAATTCTGATTGGTTTTGAATTCTCTTCAGGTTTTATCAACTTATTAATGAAAATTTATAGTGGGGCACAAGTTTATTTGAAAATCAGATCATGTCTATCCTCACCACTAGAAATCCTCAAGGGAACTAGACAAGGTTGTCCCTTGTCAACATTATTGTTTGCTCTTTCAATGGAACCTTTTGCTATATATATATATATATATATATATATATATATATATATCAGAAACAAGCAAAATATAAAAGACTTTCAAATTAATAAGGATTATTGTCCTAAGATATAATTATTTGCTGATGATATGTTGTTAACGTTGGGTAATATTGATGGTTCTTTGCATGATGTTATAAATATCTTAAGCAAGTCTGAAAGAATTTTAGGACTTAAATTTAATCATAACAAATCCAAAACATTACTAATTAACAAAAAGATCAACAAAAACCTAAGAGAAACTAGCCTGTTTAATTAAGAAAATGATGTATTAGAATATTTGGGTGTCAGTATAAAGCGTACATGGAAATTGTCTGTTAAACTAAACTGCAATAATTTAATAACCACCATTAGTGAACTAGCAATGGCAAAAGGTAAAACCTCCAAGCAACCATCACAGCTGTGAACATACAAATGTATTTTGGATCTGATGAAGCACACGTTGTGCAAGCACTTATCCAGTCTTTGCTTTTATTTTGGTGCAATAAATTTTGTATGTTCACAGCTGTGGTGGTCGCTTGGGTATTTTACCTTTTGCCATTGCTGTTTCTCTACCTCAGCAACTTTTGGCTGCTGTTGGTGATCTTTTTTATCTACCATTATTGAACTAATCAAAATCTGGAATAAAATGTTCTTCACAATAGAGGATAGGCTCTCTTTAATTAAAATGATAATTTTACCTAAAATTTTGTTTTATATACAGTCATTGATACTACCCCTCCTAAAAACTTATTTAAAATATTAGATTCCATGCTACTTAAATTTTTATGGTTCCCCTTAAAACCTAGGATTGCATATAAATGGCACATTAGAGCTTGGAACAGTAATGGGATAGCATTCCCTAGCTTAGATCTTTATTCCTAATCAGTTATAATTCATGCAATATTACATTGGATCACACCTACCTATATATCTGGCTGGAAAACAATACATGAGATTTATATAACTGATGTAAGAACTATAGAAAATCAATTTAAGGAACAAAATGGAATAAGTAGAGTTCATTTGCTTTTACATGAATTTTGTTTATTTAATAAGAAGTTTGATCATTTTTCTTATGGTATTAATCAAATATTTAATAACTTTAAAAATATAATTGATTATAATTAAAACATTAAACAATTTATATTTCTTATATTCTCTATAACATACTCCCCTGATTGCCTAGATTCTTTCAACATCAATACGATGCAAAAATTAAAGGAAAATAACTTGATATTCTGGCATCAGTTTATTGAAAATAAAAGTATTTAAACTACTAAACTCTCTTTTATGTAGTTTTGATAATAGTCAAGATGGTTGTTTATACACTCATTATAGCAATTTACAGAAAACAAAATGAGAGTATCAATCAACCTAGAGACTGAATCTACACATAGCTTGATTCAACTTTTTATTAGGTGTCTTGAAAAGACAGATAATCAAAAATTAAGTATCTTACCTATCTATAAGATACTAGCAAAAGACACTCTAAAGTTTGACTCAGATTTTTGGAATTACTATGTAAAGATTAATGGAGAACAAATATCTGATGAATCCAAAAAATTGTTATTGAATTCTACATATGGTACCTCTTCTTCATTGTATTGGAGATTGTATACATGTAAATTTATGAATAGGAGTTTCTATACTCCACATAAAATAAATCTTATACTCAAAAACAGTGAAAGTAAATGTTGGAAATATGATGAATTACTAGAGACCAACTGGGTTCACATGTTCATTGAATGTAGAAATGTTATTCGATACTGTAAAGATGTCAAATATTTTGTAAATGCTTTGTGGTCTGATAACTGTCAAATTTCTAACTCACTAATCCTATTCAATGTTCCTATACCTAATGTAATACCTAAATCTCAGATTCAGTTACTCTGGTCAATTCTTGCAATTGCCAGAAAAGTTATTACTTTGAACAGGAAAAGTAAACAACATTTGATGTTTAAAGATTTTATTAATTTAGTAAAAGTTGTTTGTAAAGAAGAACTGCAAACCATTTGTTATAGAACTCATAACATTACTCATAAAGAAAAATAGCATGACAAAAACTGGAAAACCTTTTGAACAAATACTGATAACTTCTCATGGATAAAATGATTGTTTATCATGGATGAATGTAAATATTGTAAATAGTTTTGTTATTGTTGTATTGTGTTTGTTATATGTACATTTGCATATGTTTATAATAAAAACAAAATAAAAATGTTTTTTGAAAAAAAAAAAAAAGACAAATATCTCCATACTGTACTTTACGCTTTTTAGTCCTTATTCCTGTTTGGGTTCCCCCAATTTTCTTTTTGTCTGACCTGTAGAAAATCTCTCCAGGATAATATTAATTGTCCAAATGTGCTAATAATGCATGTTAGTGATGAATGCCATTCCTACAGCCATACACAATGGGGGGGGGGGCAGATTTAGTTTATGTTCTTAGGCAAATGGCCTGAAGTCCCCTAAGGTTACTCATAATGTTGCCAGGAGAGACCTCATTAGCTGTGTATATACATATATACATATATATATATATAGTTTCACTTTATAATCTCCAAATACTGAAATGTCGAATTTCAGTATTTTAAGACTATAAAGTCAAAAGTGCAGTTACGCAAAACTGCATAATAGCGAAGGCAGAAATGTCGCATTTGCCTTTATGTGTTCGTGTACGTGACGTGCAGTGCAGTTTGTGGATTTAGCTGGGGTTTGAGGTAAGTGGAGTTTTTGTAAGGGTATTAGGTAAGGATTTTAGTGTGTGTGAGTGTGTGTAGGGGTGAGTTTTATGAGTTTGTGTGTTTGGTGCAACCTCAGAGTTAGTATATATAAGTGGGGGGGTGCAGGGGGGCTTGCCCCCCCTGCTTTTAACAAGTTTCTTTGTGTGCGTGTTAGTTTTGTTGTGTTTGTGTTGTGTTTGTGTGCTGTAGTGTTTTGTTTATTTAACGTTTGTGGTTTGGAATTTTGTGATTTTAAAGTTTCGGGGTTTTGATTTTTCACCTTTATAGTCTCGAGATACTGAAATTTGATATTTCAGTATTTTGAGGTTATAAAGTCATTCCATATATATATATGTGTGTGTGTGTGTGTGTGTGTGTATAGAGAGAGAGATGTGTGTGTGTGTGTGTGTGTGTGTGTGTGTGTGTGTGTGTGTGTGTGTGTGTGTGTGTGTGTGTTTCTACACTCATTCTGTGTTCTTGCTGCCTCTGCAGCACTTTCCAGTGCTCACTTTCTCTCTTCTAAATGCCTAATAAGTTACTGCTATACATAACCACTATCAAATTAAATCTTTCAGCAGATATTTGTTTATTCTTTGAAAATGGTAGTTGAGAGCTGAATTCATGTATCAACTGTATCTAAAAGGAAACCTCTGTCATTTAATGGTTATTTCTGAATTATCATCAAAGAATATATGTTGATAAAATCAGTATTCATAAACAGAATTCCACCATTGCCATTACTTTTTTCTCGTAAACTGTAACCATAATCTGGCCTAATACTAAGAAACTATCACAATACTAAAAAACTCTTAGCTGTCCAGTGTGCATTGCAAACATAACTGTTGCAATTTGCAATGATTTCTTTGGAAACAATGACTGTAGCATTTTTGCAAGTATTAATTTTTCTCCCCAATACCAGACTCTGCTTTTCAGCATTTTTAATCATCCACTAGAAAATCAGACATAAATTATTTTTTATTGTTTAAAACTGTAACAGAATATACTTCATATTATTTACTGCAAAACTTTTACTTTTACTCTTTACCATAGAATGCATTTTACTAGGACATGCTTGTTTAATATGCATTAAGTCCCCACAGATATGGGAGTTTGCTTCTTGAAAATTACAGACATGCGGGTTATGATTGTACTACAGTGATAACTGAACCTGTTTTTATCTAACCTGTCTAGTCATTTGTCTGAATTTGGTTTTATGTACCATGGAAACAGGTACTTCAGGCTTCCCCGTCCATGCCCATCCCTGGCACTAATTTTAAGGTTCTTGGAAAAAAAAATAATCTGATTCAGATGACAGCTTTCTCTGATAAATTTCATCGTGAACACCTGTAATCAGACTTATAACAAGATAATTTGGCTACTTGGACAATTCACCAATGCAATGACCTTCAACATTGTCTTTATGCAAATGAAATTGCAATCATTAAATTGCATTTTGAAAACTATCAAATGTTTTGTTAAAGTAGGTATTGCTGCATTAGAAAAACAACAGTTTGATTTGTACAAACTGTCATTGTGTTTGCTTGCAAACTGCTTTACAGTCAAACTGTTCTTTTTTAATGTTAGGCAGCTGCAAACTACTAAACATATTTTGATATTCAGACAGTTTACAAGCTGCTGTTTTGAAGCCTGTCTCTAACATCAAAATGATAGTATCTAGGATGAATTAAACTTCCTCCTACTCTCTGGATTGTAGTATAAGGTAAGTATTCATTCTATGCCTGTTCTTCACAGTTTACATGTTATATTTGGGAGGCATTATTCATCCTAGAGGATTCTAGTATCATCATTATGCTAATGACGCCCAGCTATGCTTTTTACTCCCTTTCAGAACTCTGTTTCTACTCTAAACCATCTCCCAGGTGAATTGGAGTATAAACACAGCTGGTTGGTCAGTATCTAGCTTACCTGTGACACAGCTAAGACAGTGGAATTACTGTCATGCTATGCATAAGGACTTTGTTTTACAAGAATTGTCCCTAGATATTTCCTGTAGTGGAGACCAACTGTGCACTGTGTCAAAGGTACATGTTCGACTTGTTATCCCAGACAGCAGGCAAATCCCTAAAGGACCAAATTTTAGCCATCAGAATATGATTTTGTTTACAGAACAACCCAATGATCAATAATTTTAATCCATCTTTAACCTTCCTACAATATAAATGCATTTGTCTCCTCCCAGTTGGACTATTTTACCTGGGGCTCCCACACATGGGACATGCCCATCTTCAGCTAGTACAGAACTCTGAAATAAGGTTATTAACTGAGGTATTTAAGTGTTTTGAGACTAAATTGGCTGCCAGTAAACAATGAATGACTGTAAGATCTTCATGCTGGTTTATTTAACCCTACATGTCTTGGCTCTGCTCTGTCAGTGGGATCTCTTGTCATGGTAAAGGTCAACTCAATTGTTGTGCCCACCTGCCTGTTTTCTCTGTCTGTCTGGAGTGTTCTGGAAATTGGGCCTTTAGAAATCAATGTTTTCATTTGTGAAAATTACTATCCAGATGGATAAGCAAGTCTACAACTATTGCTGGCTTCAAATAAGATTTGTCTCTTTGAGTTAGCCTTCTGTTAACATGCCCTGCATCTACTACATTTTTAATTTATTTACTTTGCACTGTTTGTTTACCTGTTTAATTCTTTCTTTTATCCTTGTATTTAAACTTTTATTTTATTGTCTTGTTGGTGTGGTTTTACATCTATATGCTTATTATATGCTCAGTATTTGAATACAGATGAAGCTGAAGTTGAAACTGATTGTGATCCATGAATGACAATGTGTAGTCTGTCAAACTGTTTCTTTTAAAGACTGGCACCAGTTAGCACCATGATCAGGTGCCTTTCTCTCCACAGCCTGCCTATAGCACTAACATTAATGACAGTGCAATCTCCTTTGGCACCAGTTAGGACATGGGTCAGGTGCCTTGCTCTCCACAGCCTGCCTACAGCACTAACATTAATGACAGTGCAATCTCCTTGGCACCAGTTAGGACCTGGGTCAGGTGCCTTGCTCTCCACAACCTGCCTACAGCACTAACACTAATGACGGTGCAATCTCCTTGGCACCAGTTAGGACCTGGGTCAGGTGCCTTGCTCTCCACAACCTGCCTAGAGCACTAACACTAATGACAGTGCAATGTCCAGGTTTATGCCAAATTCACATTATACTGCATATTGCCTGACCTCAGCTACTTCACAGTTTCATTGGCTTTCTAGTTCTACTGATTAAAGTAAACAACATTTTTCTAAAAGTATCAGTGCCTTGGACTCAAAATGTTACTTTAACATGTCATTAATTTAAATGTATTTTTAAAAGGCTTTATCAGATAAATCAAGTTATAAAATAGTCCATATGTGGAATCACCAATAAGACTGCGTAATGATGAATGTGTTTATGTTCACGGGAGATGTTTGCATGAAAAGATATCCAGTTCTATCCACATGTGCTGATCATAACCAGACAGTTGATTTTAATTCATATATTCTTCACAAATGAGTGATCCTGCAGTTATAAGACTACTTTTATTAACTTCATTGCTACTTTGTCTCATGAATGTTAAGTACTGATAAAGAAAATATAAGAAGGCTAACTGTATTCTTAATGCATATTTTTGTTATCCGAACACTGTGCAACTGGAAAATGCATTATATACTGCAGCCTAGCATATATTTATGGAAGCCCTGAGCTGCTAATATTCAGGTAGCAATCTCAGTGTGTACTAGTGTGTGTGTGTGCGTGCATGTGTGCGTGTGTGCGTGCGTGTGTGTGTGTGTGTGTGTGTGTGTGTGTGTGTGTGTGTGTCTCCATATTTACATGTCACATTACTTGAGCAAATTACATTTACATGTATTCATTGAAAAGAGTTTTGTCTATGGGTGAGATACCAGTACATGAGTTGTTTGTGAATTATGGCATACATTAAAAATATTTTTTGATGCTTTATAAGAAAGTCGCTTTTTTTTAAGTAGGAACTAAATGGTATCTCTGTATCTAAATGAATCAACTTTAAGTTATGCAAGTCCATTGAGCCTGTATAATAAAACATTCCCCATTCATATATTTTTTTCCAATTAAACTCAGTGCTTTGTAACCTCAGAGTTAATTATATTACTTTGCAGGTTCATTGCCTACATGAAAGGTGGGACATACTTGCCCCCTTGTAAAACAATTTTGTTTTGAGCTGCTTCTGTTACATTGACTCAATATATTATGGATTACTTAAAACTGCAAAACTGAGTAGATGTACCTTTGCCAAACAATGCTTTCGAAGACAAACATTTTGTATCCCTTTCTAAAAATCAGAAAACAACTCAAAAGGTCATGGTTTCCCAAGTTTCTTACTGAATTAAGCTTGCCTTTAAAAGCTGTCAAATTTTTATCAGGAATGACCATTGTCACTGTTACCTTAAAATGCCTGTATTTGCAAACTATGAAACAGCCTTTCAGAATCTAGTAGAATTCTTATTCATATGACTTATATTTACCAAAGTGCAACATTATCTTCGCTGCATAAATAACAACAGTGGTGGTGATGTTTACAATCTTGTCTCACAGTTTTAATTTGACCAACCTTCAAAATGTAAGATGTGTCATTTTGACTGCTTCAAGTAGTGGGGTGCCCAGTAAGAATCCTGAGTGTGATTAAAGTCATTTGGGAGAATACAGCATTTCTGCACCAAACTGTCATGCTGTCTGTCAGGTATACTAACCAAATCAGTACTTTATACCTCTAGCTGTGATTTGCTAAATTATGATTCAGTAGCCAAACAGCAAGCGTTGCCACTAAAATAGATGTCAAAAATCACTTCACTTAGACCTGCAGCCTGCAACATTGCAATCATTAAGATGCAGAATTGCAAGCAAAGGCTTTAGTTATGCTCCTGTATCTGCCAATACTGAAACAGCAACACTGTGAGATAATTCAACAAAGGTACTCAGCCAAGCTGTACAGCCTACAGGTGAGAATATGTGAGAATCTAGAATATTCCTGCATATGAAATGTACACACAAGCACTCAGTAATAAGCATTTCATACCATTTTCTGCAACTCTGCTTCAAAACCCCTGCAGGCACACTGCCATAGTATGATGATAGTTCCCATAGTGCTTTATGAAACGTAATCAAATTTCCTCTGTCTCTTAAACAGGCATACATTTCTGAATATGTAGGAAATTAGTAAAAGAATCAGAATGTTTGGAGAAAAAAAACAGAAATCTCTGAAGCTAAGCAAGAGAGTATGCACATCACTTGTCAGTTTATGCAATACATTGAAGATTGAAGACTAATCTACATATCTCACTGTTTCATAAAACATGTTAACCCACATATTCAAATGCTCTTTTAATGGTACTTTTAAGTAACTCAGTATCATCTTTTACCAGATAGAGCACATCTCTTCACGAATAGCATTGTATCATTCAGGCATCTGAGGAGCTTGGGCCCTTCTCTGTGGGTGCATCTGACAACAATACCAATTTGGGTGGTGCAGGTATTTTGTACCCTATAGACATATGTAGGAACCATAGGCATGGAGGTGCTGAGTGTATACACCTGTCTACCTTTGCCACTCTACCTCAGACACCATACTTCATTTGACAAGGTCTCTGTTTCCCAGTGTCCACTGGAGTCAAACATTTGTTTAGATTTCACCTAACTTATCCTACCCCTGTCATCTCACTCTGAAGACTTTCCATCCAGCATATGATTCGCTCTGCCCCAAAGAGAATTCTAAATGAATGACTCTATTACTAAACTCTGCTCCAGAAACATTATAGATAGGTATTCTACCACAGTGTTTTATAACTTTTGTCACAACCCCTGACAGTTATGTTTTAAATATCATTAAAGGTTGTTCCAAGCTGTTGTCAGTAAAACATCCCCAAGAAAGAATTGCTGCTCACTGTGCTAGAATCATTGACAAATAAGTCAGTTTTCCTTCTCTAAAAAAGCTTCATTCTCTACTCAATCAGGGGTTACACATTTTCTAGTGTGTCATATTGCTTTTCTTTATGCAGGAGGTCCCCATATATTTTTATTTTCTTTCTTTCAGACCCACAATTTATTAAATACGTTCTAAACAGGACGAGTAGCAATAAATAAGACAGCTTCCTTTTACCATTGCCAAATCAGATTTCTGTTTCCATAAGGGCTACCTAAAGAATCCCGCTACAGTTTTCTATCTGATTACAGTGAACCAGAACTCATCTGTCAAAACTTCCTAAATGTGTTTTTCTGTGTACCTAGATTATGAGTCTTACAAGTTGAAAGTATTGGTAGTGGCTAGGAAAGGCAGTCAAAAGACTTGCTGAAGTGAGATTCACCATTTCTCATTTTTGTTAAACTGACTTAGATAAAGTGATTTGCATTGAAGAATGTTTTTCTAATTATAAGAAAAAAATTACTTTCCAGTCTGTGAAGTAATGCAAAATATAGTTTTCCTGCATTCACATATATATGCATGTACGTATGTATGTATGTATATATGTTGGGGAGGACACTGACCCAGTACTTAGAGATCTTCTTTGAAGGAAATGTCCTTTTCTTCCCAAGCTGCATAAACCTTTGAGGTATGTTAAGTGGGACATAACAAAAACACTCTTTGTTTGGTTTCCCAAAATAGACTTCATTCAAAAAAGCTAATTCTGGTGAGTTGGCTTCATTAAAGTGAGTGTCTTTGAGTCTTTCTTTGGCAAAATAATCAATACAACCACTAGACATACATTTGTAAGTGTTATTATGGCATTAAGAAGGTAATGTTTATACTGTGAGCTAGTAAACACAGCATTCTGTTTTCTCAAGTCCAGCTGTTGGAATTAATTGCCTGTAGGTTTAACTCTTAATGCTTTTTCCTTGTATTTCATTTTAACCCTTTTGGCTTCTTATGTATTTGTTGTTTGTTACAGATATCACCAAAATTTTCATCAGGAATACTATATTCTAGAAGACCTCAGTATGTCTGCCTGCTGACACAACTATACTCCCTAACATTGGCATGAAGAAACATTGATGCATATTATAAAAAATCTATTTATCTATCTATCTATCTATCTATCTATCTATCTATCTATCTATCTATCTATCTATCTATCTATACCAACTGAAAAATAAAGAAACAAAGACTTTCCTTTTGTGATCAAACCTAACAGTACCATCATACTTTGCCTGAATAGTGATACTCTTAAGGGAATATTTTGTTTTATAAGGTAATGTGTGGGATTGCTATCTTTTTTAATTTCTACAAGTCTTTTGGGTTTCTAACACTATGATGGGAATGGACCCCATTCCTAAGTCAAAGTACGATTAAACCATGAAATTAGCATTGTTTCAATCTTTGATATCAGCCAGAAGTGCTCTTTGCAGCACCTGCAATGTGCCCAGTAATGACTCCTTCTGCAATTCGTATGGGGTTACATGTACTGGTAACATGTTTAAATGCAACTGTAGATTCTTTTCTGTAAGACCTGTTGCTCCTAATACTATTGGAACTGTCTGGGTATCTTTCTTCCACATTGCTTTCATTTCTGCCTGCAAATCTTGATATTTTATGACTTTGTGTCTCTCTGTACTCAACACATTGTAGTCACTGGTTGTGGTGATTTCAATGTTCAATGTTATGGTTGTCTTCTTTTCATGGACCACTATATCCATTTTTCTGGCATCTATATTTTGAACTGTTGGAAAGGAGTGATCCCATATGATGTAGACTTCATAATTTTCTATGCTTTGTGGTTCATGTTTCCAGTGTTTTAGAGCCACTTCAGTACCATAATGTTTGCACAATCTCCAGTGCAACAGTCTTGCCATGTTATTATGCCTTTCAGTATATAGTCCTTCTGCCATTGGTATGTCACAACCAGCAATGAGGTGTGCAACTGTTTCCAATTCAGCTTTACAAAACCTACATTTGTCTGTTTCTCCCACATTGTCAATGGACTATGTAAACCATTGTGTACATAGCCCACTATTTTGGGCCCCCAATATTAACTGTTCATCTCTTGGTTTGAATTCACCTCTTCTTAATCATTCCTGCATTTGTTCATGATCAACATGAGGTTCTTCCAGAAGTTTTCTATACTTGCAACTATATTTATGCATTTTCCACATTTCTTGCCTTCTCATCTTGTCCTTCACCTTATATTCTTTCTTTTGTTTTTTGGCACATTCAGTTGCTGCCTGATTTTTATCTATTTCTGGTTTGATTTCCATTCCTGCTTGACTCAAATATTCTTCTGCTAGATTAAGCAGACAAGTCATCATGTATTTATTCATGTTTCAAAACTTTCACTATGTTTGGGTCTTGTGAGGTCAGCAGATATGTGTGGAGTTCCATGATTGCATATCGATACATTTAATCAATTTCAAGGAGGTACATCCCTCCTTCGGAACGGGGAATACATAATCTTGGTATGCACTGAGTTTTATAAATCATTTGGTGAGCATGAAACAGCCTTCTTGTTTTCCTATCTAATCTATCCAACATGTTTTAGAACCAGTCAATCAATTCAAAACTGTAAGTTAGGGCAAGAAGAACAAATGGGTTTATAGCTTGGATTTTGTTCCTAAATGTCAACTCTGTTTTCAGGATTAATTTAAGTCTTCTAAAGTATTCCATACTAAGTTTTGTTCACAGTTGTTCATGTTTTATTGTTGATCCTTCATCAATTGCCAAATATTTATACACTATCTCTTGCTCAAGTTGTTTTATATCACATTCTTGTCCCAAACTGATGTTTTCTTGGTGCTGCAATTTTCCTGCTTTAAAGGTAGCTTTTGCACATTTATCAAGACCAAATGATATTCTTATATCATCTGAAAAAGTTTTGACAACTTGCAGTTGTGCTTTCAGTTCCTCATCTGATGAGCTATACAGTTTTAAATCATCAACAAAGAAAAGATGATAAGTCTTTACACTTGGTTGTTTTCTAGGAGCCAAATTATAGCCATGGCCTAAGCTGTTAAGTAGACAGCTTAATGGGTTAAGGGCAAGGCAGAATAACATGGTGACAAATACCCTGGAATATCCCTCTTTGAATTTTTATCCCTGCAATAATAATTTGTCCTATATCATGCCTTAATTGCAAAGTGGTTTGCCACTGTTTCATGGTCAATGTAATGTAGTCGAACAGTGTAGAATATAGGGAGTATCTTATATATTTTTAAGCACTCTTTTATCCATGAATGTGGGATACTATCAAATGCTTTTTTATAGTCAATCCATGCCTTACTTAGATTCTTCCCCTTTTTACAGTTCTCCACTATGACTTTATTTAACAACAAATGATCCTTTGTTCCATATGACTTTCTTTTATTGCTCTTGTTCTACTGTCATAAATGAGTTTTCTTCTAAATGACTATAAACTCTGTCAGCATCAATTCCAGTGTATAGTTTATACGTCATCGGAAGGCAATTGGTCTATAGTTTTTAGGGTAGCTTGTAGGTTCACTCTTAAATAGTAGCATTGTTTTTCCTGTTGTTAGCCAGGTTGATGTCTGTTCAGAGTACGCATATAAATAGTTCTTACTCATAGCTAAATCTTCATGCAAAGATGTTCATACTTTAACTAGAAGTTATGTACTGCATCTGGGCCTGGGGTTTTCTAACTGGAGATTTTTCTTAAATTTGTTTCAATATTTCTAGCTGTTACTTCATCCCATTTCATATCCTGTACCTTTAATCTTCTTATTCTTTGTTTTACTTCTTCTATCTATTTAGCATATTTGTTATGTTCCACAGGATCTTCATAAATACTTCTCCAAAATGTATCTATTTCTTCTTTTTTTTGGTGGTCTTTCAATTCCTTTTACCTTATTTCTGCAACTCTCTACAGAATTTTTTTGGGTCATCAATAAATTGCTTATTTTGTACTTTTGCTTTATATTTATATGTGTATCTTCTAACCTTTTCTGCCTGTGCTGAGATTTTTAGCTTGTTATTTGCGATAGTGCACGATAGATCCTGGCCTGTTTTAATACTGTGCATTATTTTATTACGTCTGTCTTTCTTAGTATTTTTGTTGATCTGTTCCCTCTTCTATATTCTTCTAACAGTGACACTTCTTGTCTTAACTGCTTTATAGTTTTCTCTATTTGATGCTTCCATGATGGTATTCAATTTTTCCCCTTCCTTTCACTCACTATCCTGTGTTCTTGCATTAGAACTTTATCAGTTATTAATTTAGCTGCACAGTAATATATCCTGTTTATTTCTGTTACATCACATGGATCTCTATGGACAGTCCTAATTACTGTTTTCATTTGTTTTATCAAACTTCTGACATTTTGGGTTTTATTGACCTTCTACAGTTTATTTCCTTTATTCATCTTAATATGTCTATCTATCTCTATTAAATCAAGTAATTCTTCTCTTACCTCGTTTTCTTCTAAACTGAGGGTGCATTTTTTATTTTCCATTTTCTGCAGGCATTCTTTAGAAAGATTTGTAGCATCTTCCTGTGGCACCTTCTCTTCAGTTTCATCCTGTGCCATCTGTTGCTCTGTCATATGGGAACTTACTGGTCTATCACTCCTCAACACTGACTGCGTCAGATTTTCCACAGTTTCCTGTTCCTTCCTTTGCTGTCCAGCTTCAAGTGAACATTTATACTGGTTTCCTGTGGAAGGCTCCAAAATATCTTTATATGACACCTGACCAATTGCTTCCCATTCCACTTGTTTCCCCTTAATTTCGATATCCATTGCTCTATCCTGCTGTGGTGTTTTCTGAATTAGATTTTCTACAGTGAAACCTTCACTTTGCAGGTACTCCATAACCTCAATTTCTATTTCTTTAACTTCTCCATTACTAATCTCCTTTTCTATGTTTTCTCTTTGTCTTCTTATTTTTTGTATTGTAAAGTTTTCAATATCTTTCTTTGCAGGCAGTCCATAACTTCACCTTCTACTTTTTTTAACTTCTACTTTACTAATCTTCTTTTCTACATTCCCTCTTTGTGATATTATTTTCTTTATTGTGAAATTTTCCATGTCTGGATGTCTTTGCCTGCATTTCTCTTCAAATATCTTTGGGACTGCTTTATTTATATTGATTCATTTGGCTTTCTCCTTTGCATAAATATTTTACCATATCAAATCTCTATTTCTTTCCTATGACCATATTTCTTTTTTAAACTTTTCAAAAATCTCTGGGTTTTGTTTTTTATATTTTCATACTTCCTCAAATGCTCTTTTTTTTCCAAATAGATCAATGTTTCTTGATCTACATACTGTTTTTCACAAATCTGTTGTATTAATGAATACAATTTTTTTATTTGAAGCTTCTGACAGTTTTCCTTGTGGAAGTATTTTTCTTTCCTCTACTTTCTCTCTCTTAATCATGTTGTATATACTGTGTCTGGAAATTCTGGGCTTTTTGCATAATAGTAACAATACATAATTTCTTTCTTATCCTCAATAGTCCACTTTATCGTTTTTATTGCTCTTCTTTGGCCTATCAGTTTTTGTGATTTTTGTGGACTACTACTTCCTTCTACAACAGGGGAGGCCATCCTCCCCCCTGGGTCTGGCCTAGTCCCACTGCAGAAATGTTTCCTTATTTTGAGGATTCTACACTGTCATCTTTTCCAGTCCTGGCACCAGTGTGCCTACCAGGAATGGGCACTTTTTTATCCTGGATCTCGTGCAACCAGCTATCTTTTTTAATTTTTAACCTACTTCTGTCCATGATATATGCTGTATAAATATAGTCTATATATCATTGTTGCCTTGGTGAGATTTTGTGAAAAACAGGATCCACCTCATGAAGGTATTAACCAAGACTTGAGGATGAATTCATTTTCAGCACTACTTCTCTCCCTTGCTTGTTGACTTTTCATCTTTCCATTTGGACCCTTTCATCTCTGCATTCGGACCCTTTTGCATTTAGGGTTAGCAGATGAGTAAGGTGGCATAGAAGATGGTTTCACTGAGCCCTTACCTTTGCATCATGGTGGTGCTATCCTTTCAAGAATCAGATAGGACAGATAGCGTGTCTCAGGTGAGCTGATAAGCCTCAATGCAGAGCAAATGGTGGGGGGAGGGGGGTTAATGCATACTGTCACCTGCATTTTTTTTCAGTTTTTTATTTGGTTTTAAAGCAACAAATAAATCAATTATAAATCAATTATAAAACCAAAAAATAACTATTTGCATAGGTCCACAGCTGATCAATAAATCAAAGTTATACATATCAACAATTATTTTTCTAGCAAGCTTTTAAGTTTAAGCCAAGATTTATATGAATGTGTAATATTAGAAGTTCTCAACTTTATACTACGAAATTCACTACTGCAAACAATTTTTGCCATATCCATACTAATAATTTCAACACTGAAGGGGGTAACTTTACTTTTCTAATATTTAGTAATTACTTTTCTGGCTATAGCAAGAATTGACCAAAGAAGAGGTAGTTGGGTTTTTGGAATTATCACAGGAATCAGAGCATTAAATAAAACTAAAGATTTAGAAATATTACATCTCTCTGACCACAGAGCTTGGATGACGTTATTAATTTATTTCCAAAAAAAGGGGAGATGACTTCATATTCATATGCATCCAATCAGCTATTATTTCAGAATTGTATTGGAAGCATTTAATTTTATTGGATTTATACATAATTGTAATTTTGTTAGGAGTGACACAAACTTTATATAAAAATTTCCAAGTGAAAATTTTCCAGTATAACAAAGATGTAGTTTTAGCTGCAGATTGTAATACTATTTTCTTGTATTCTTCAGAGAAGTCTTCATTATTAAATTTTTGAAGAGTAGTTCCAATAGGAATTGTCTAAATATATGAAATCTAACTTAAGAATTTTATAAATTTGTGATAAATATGATTTATTTTTCATACAATAATTTGAGGAACAATTTCTTATCTGGGTTAAATATATTATTAATCTCTGTGTTCTCAAAGTCATTAAATATTTGTAAAATTAACCAATTGTCACAATCTTAATTATATTTGTACCTTAAATTTTCAACAGTATATATATATATATATATATATATATATCAGTACCATGTAAGAATTGATGTCAATAAATTAAGTTACTTTGTTGTTTCAATACTAACATTTTGTTGAAGTTATGGGTTTCTAAGCAGTCATTTGTGTGTGCAATTGGAAACATAGAAAATATTAAGTCTTTAATACTATGGTTAGAATATGTAAACTTTTGGAAATAGGAAGTGATGTTATTTAAATAGGGAATTTGAGAAGATGGTGTAATTCCATTTATGGAAAAATCTTTTAATAAAAAACTATAAGGGACTATTTGTTTATACCTGGTTGTGATATATTTATTATTTACTAATAATATTTCTTGATGTATTGGTTTCCATTTTGAATCATAAGTTGAATTTATCCACAATGCTATAACTTTTGCAATTGTTAAAATAGCATACAACTGAATATCAGGGAATCCTATTCCACCATTATCTCAACCTTTAATGTATAAATCAAAGAAATCACTTGGTTTATTAGGATGCAAAAAAAAATAAGTAGAATAATTTATCTTCATCATTTCTTTTGGTAAAGATAGTACTAAAGATGGTAAGACAAACAATATTTTAGAGAGAATTACCATATTAATAAGCATTAATCTCTCTTCCATGGTAAACAAGAATTTGTTCCAATTTGTGACTAAACTTAAAATTTTATCAACAACATGTTGAAAGTTTGTTTGTATCATTTCTTTACTATTAGACATAATGGTTATACCAATATATTTAATTTGATTGCTATTCCAATTGAAGCTAAAATATTTTTGTATGATTTTTTAATTTTTTTATTAATTAATAATGTACTTGTTTTATTATGATTAATCTTAAGTTCGAGATTTCTTCAAACTGACTCAGAATTAATTATATGTTCTAATGAATTATCTGTATTTCCTATTGTTAGTAAAATGTCACCTACATTTTTGATGCATGATGTTCACAACATTCCCTATCTAGTAGCCATAATTCTGTATTATTAGAAATCACAGTGATGATAAGTTCATTTTGTATCTTTAATGTGGGCTCCCTATTAAACTTGGAGTTAACAGTTGTGAAGTTCTGGCTGTTAACATATGGAGTGGCACAGCTGTTTCATTTTTTTGTTTGCCATATGAATATTGGATGATATTATCACTGATGGGTCAGGGTGGGCAGATGGAGCATATCCTTTTGAGTGCTACTGGATGGGAAGCCTGACATGGATGAGGATTTAACTTGGTGGTTCACATCACTTATATCCCAGATGATGGCAAGAAAATGATTCAGGTTGTCTGCTTCCCAGTTATAGGTGAAGTACTTGGGTGTATATATTTATCATCTGGTTGTTTTGTGCTGTTTAGATGTGCAAGTCTGGCTATCACTATGAAGTTACTGTATTACTGAGGTTGTCAGAATAAACTAGCATTAATCCATTTGAAGTTCTTGTCTACAAATGTGAAATGGATTAGTGACAGTAGTAAAAAAATCTTTAAAATTGAAAGACATCAGAGTGTCAGTGATGCAAGAAACACACATTAACTAAAAAAATGACTTGAGAGTTGGCTCATATTTCTGTTTGCTACACAGTACAGGGAACTCCTACAAAAAGTTGGGTGACGCTAATGATTGAGGGAATCGTGACTTGCAAGAATCTTTGTTTAAGGATGTTGAAGGGAAAAAAACCTGTCTGCTAAGGGTAAGAATTTAAGGTCCGAGATGTTACTAGTATCTTAATCCAGAAGCTCCTGGCTTGTTCATCAAGCTACAGGTAGAAGCCTTGGGATTTCACTGTTAGATGGCTATCCTAGTTCAGGATTAGAATTCAGTGTTGTGCTTTGAGTTAAACAGGATGGGGAGGGTGTTAACAAAATACCAAAAAGGATGCTGAAGTCCTGGGATAGTTTTGCACTTGTCTTGGTCTAGCTAATGCACAGAGATTTAGAAAAAACAGCCCCAAGTAGTATATATACAAGGCATTACAATGTACAGCATTTCCCCATACTGATTTCTATCATATTTCTGAGACACTTCTGTCTGAGGCCGAAGAGTTCATGCCTACCCAGTCTAAATGGCTGTTTATACGTCTATATCACGTTATCGAAATTTTACTACACTGAATCAATAAAGGTCGAACTTTATTGATCGAAGTAGTAAAATATCGAATAACATAAAAACAAAATCAATAAAAAAAATAACTAGTGTAGGTAGGGGGCGAAGCCCCCCTCCTCCCCCCCATTTAAATATACTAACTCTGAGACCACACTACATTGAGGTAAATGGAAATCTCCCCCTTACGAAGATTTCTGTTTACCTGCGTGATGTTCTGAACTTTCGACATTGTTGTGCTGACAATATCGTATTCCATATTGTCGGCTTATGACAACGTGAACTAGACCTGATTATTCCGTCATCCATATGCATCTGCTTATAGCTACCTTGCCCGATATAGATTCTGGCTGTGTTCTTTAGGTTATTTAAACTAAAGTAAAAGCTAAAGAAGCATTATGGTGCCTCTTTGTGTGGTCAGTACTCTTTTGCCATACTGATCTGCATAAATAAATCCTTTCTCTTGCAGATCTGGTATGGCATCAAAATAAATGCTTCTTTCTGTTCCTGTTCTGTTTCAAATAGTTAAGCCTGTTGTTTGCATCATGTATTTGTCATGTTGGGCTTATGTGCCTTCTTTTTTTGCTAGGCAGGCTTTGACAGTAAACTGACAGTAAGCTAACAGTGCCAATGACATGCTACCAGTACTAAAAAGCAAACTCCAAGCATATTTCAAGCCAAAGAAAAATCTTCTGTGAGACATATATTTTTCACATTCTGTGAGACATGTATTTTTCACATTCTGTGAGACATGTATTTTTTACATTCTGTGAGACATGTATTTTTCACATTCTGTGAGACATGTATTTTTCACAAGAAATCAAGTGGTCCAAGAGGCCATTGATGCTTATGTAAATGCCTTAATAAACAGAGTACAAAACTGTTTAACTGAGGAACTGTATGATTCTTTGTTAAGTAACAGAACAGACTGTAGCATAATAAATGATCGTTTAAGGAGAAGTTTGCCGAGAGAAGCTAACTTAACACTGGAAAATATGGTCATGCAAGTGAGCTGTCTAATGTGCAATTCAAAAGTATTACTGAACAGATACAAGTATGCATACCTGAAACTGTGTATGAAAATCAATTGAAAATGAATTCAGAAACCATAAAAAGAAAAATGAAAATGACAAAGCTGAAGGAAATCAAGATCATGTCTTCCTACAAATAGTCAAGAAGCCCATATGTTGCATTCAGGCAAGGAAACCAAGATCGTATTGTCCTTCAAAAAACAATCAAGAAGCCCATATGTTGTAAAGATTGTAGTTATATGCATGAAAAGGAGAAATGCAGAGCAAAAAAGACATTTCACAGTTTATACAACAGCACTAATTACTTTGTTAGAGTAAAGTCAATAACACAACATTAATGCTGCAGAAGTAAATGAGTAGTTAAAGCCAAAAATGCTTTATACTACAGTAAACGTGCAGTCTGAATACTGTGCCAAGTAAATGCAAGGGATTCTCTACATGTCACCAAGTTACTTTTACTCAAGCATTCGCTGCTAGAAACACAAGACATAGAGGAACAGAATGCTGATCATTGTTTCCACAGGCAACCGGTGAGAATGCTGATCATTGTTTCCATAGGCAACCAGTGCTCGCATGATTTCCTAGTGTGCTGTAGCAGTGACTCCTTTGTTTTGGGAGATTTCTCCCTTCTTTGTCTTATATACATTTTATATATATATATATATATATATATATATATATATATATTTATATACACACACACACATGTAGTCTACTTCAGAAGATCGACTCAAAAGAAAGTCAAACGTCATACTGTTGAGAGCACATGACTGACTTTCCAAAAAGTAAAACAATGGAAAACAACAAAAATCTACATTTTTGCAAGGGGACAAGCAGAGGTGAGATCAGGAGGAACTGCTAGTTAACAGGACCTCAAATTTTTCCACTCTCTGATACTGTTGTGGTGGAGGACCCAGATGTTGGGGACGTGGAGACATCAGTGGTGCAGTCGTCGGCACTAACCAGGTCAGCAAGTCCTCAACCCTCTGAAGATAACTTTCCTACCTTTTCTGATAGCCATGTCCACCTGTTTCAAGTCCTGTCTCATACAATCCATCCATCAGTCTCAAGAGTTCTTGAACTATTTATTATGCAAGTTTTCTAAGTCATTTTGTTTTGATGAAGTCTTGACATTTCATAGATGAAAGTTCTTAACTTTTATAACATGCTTCTTGTATGTCTTTTTTTTTTTGCAGACTGTCTGGGTCCAATTTCAGACTTGTCTTTCTCATTTCAAGGCTGTGATGCAATATCTTCTTTGGAAAGCTATTGAAATATTTTTGTTTCAGTCACATATTCTATCAATTATCAAAATAGTATATTTCTGCATTTAACATAACTACCAAGATTTACTTAAGATGAAAAGCAGCATCAAAGAAAGATGTTTTGTTTTACTTAGCTTTTGCAGTGACCCTACAATTTTACATTTTCTAATGTTAAACTAAAATTGCAATTTTCCTGTCCAGTTATACAACCAGTTGCATTCTTCTTTAATTTTGTATGCATCATCTTGGCTTTTTGTCCTAATGTGCTGTACAGTGATTTGAAAATAAATGTTATTTATATTTTAAGCCAGCTAAATTGCTATTTGAATGTAATCCAATTGGTCCATAATTAAAATATGCCTTTAATCAACCATTTGTATTCACAGCAACCAGTATATCATTAATCAACCTGTTGCATTCAAAGCAGACCATTGCCACATAATTATCTCTCTTATGCCACTTATCAAAATGCACTACTCTCTCATGCTGTAAAATTCCATCCTTACACTCCTTAGCTTTCCGGTCAGTTTTTCATACAGCACAATAATAAAAACCTTTAAGAAGCCTGTCAAAGGACATCAGGTATACAGCCATTGTTAGATAGGCATGTTACATTATTAGACTCTAGGTCTGCTATGCAAGGTTTGGATGTAGTTCTTTAAGAAAATGAATTAGATAGTTTGCATTTTATTATTTCTTTGGTATCAGCTTGATGACCTGCTTTTAATAAACATTTCAGCCATGTTCACTCTACAGGGAGTAAGTACTATATAAAACTAGTAACATACTTTCATAGAATATACGTTGCTAAGTGGATGATCCCAGATGTATATAGATGTGTGTGTATGTGTGATATATGTCTGTGTGATGTGTTTGTGTGTATTTAAGTAACAAATGACAAACCATAGGCACTGCTATTACATGCATAGGCTATAAAGATAACCACAAACAGGTTTAAATTTCATTATGATACTTATCAGTGAATACATTAAGAGGCTGATCAGTTCATGTTTTAACAATGCACTGTGATCTTTACTCTTTTTACTGGGCTGTTGCTAATATCCAGATTTTCCCTTTTATGTTAAACTGTTTTATATATATATATATATATATATATATATATATATATATATATATATATATATATATATATATATATATATTGGACATCTGTATTTATATTTTATATTTAATTTAATAGATTGAGCTGCGGTGGTGGTGCTGTGGTAGCGTTGTCGCCTCAGAGATAGACGTTGTCCTGTTCGATTCTCAGCTAGAGCATCTTCTGTGTGGAGACATGCGTGAATGGGCATACCTTCGTTGAAGGTTGTGCATCAGGACCGGCAACTCGGCACATAAAAACCTACTGCCAATCATTAGTGGACCGGAGTTCCGCTGTGGCGACCCCTAACTGGGAAAAGCCGAAAGACACAACATATTTCATTAATAGATTGATTCTCATATAGCAACTTTCATTACATTCCACATAGAAAAACTAGTTGATTTCTCTCTTAATCCTCTTGTGGCATTTCTATTACGTTGTCTTACCCTCTACTATTTATTTCATGCCTGATCTCATTAAGGTCTTACAGACAAAAGTTAAGTTTTGTGAGGACTTACTTAAGATACCTTTTAAAATTAAGTGTGTTAGTCCAAAAGAGTTTTCACATCAACGTCAGAATATATGACAATCTCTTTTGATATACATAATATTTGTCTTACTCACTGCTTTTAAAATATTTAAAATTTTAAATATTTTTTTTTTAAATTGGGGAAATAGCCTTTTTCTTTTTACACAACAATACCACAACACTTTTATTAGTTGGTTATCTTCATCAGGAGGAAGTGAGCTTCTCCATGTCTACATTTATCATCTGGTCTTTTTTTTTCCTTTTCTCAGTATGGATTTACCAGCTTTCTTTCAGCTCTCTTTCATATGCTACCAAAGACTACTTTTCTATATTCTACACATGTCTGTCTCTGAAAAACCCATAGTGGCCTCTTTTCTTGTACTTTTTCTTCCTGTTTTTGTTCTCACAGAACTTCCTGTTGTATAATTTAAAACAAACGCAGCTGAACACAAAACTCCCTAAACAAGTGGCGTGTAAAACTGCTGCACAAACGCCAATGATGCGTAAACGTCTGTGGAAACTTCCTTGTAATCACAGGAGGTACAACTCTGATAGTCCAAAAAGCACGAATATTTAAAAACCACAAATATTTATTGCACAATACACGTTAAATCATTAAGCGCTTTCACCTACTCATAACGTAGGCTTCATCAGAAGCCTGATGAAGCCTACGTTATGAGTAGGTGAAAGCGCTTAATGATTTAATGTGTATTGTGCAATAAATATTTGTGGTTTTTAAATATTCGTGCTGGACTATCAGAGTTGTACCCTGTGATTACAAGGAAGTTCAGACGCTACGATCATTACGCTGTGCAGCCTGTTGTATAATTTGATAACATGAATGACTTTTTAAGCATGGTCTGCTGCTGTATTTCCTGATAAAAGTGGAATGATACTAGCCTATAAAAATCAAGCAAGTCAATAAACACACCCCTCCCTTTGGGGCTGTCCTCTCCAGCATCCATGCTAATTTGTGTCATACCTCTTTACATTTATATGGTCAGTGTCTCCTGGGATACGTTCAACATGCACATTGGTAACACTTTCTGTCAGCTAATTCTATCAGGATGGTAAGGCCAGTTGTACTCCTGCTGATGTATTAATACGTTTTAAACTGTGGCTGGCAGATTTAAGTCTTCAAGCAACACTATCTTATCAATGTCATTCTGGCAACATCTTCAAACTTATTAATGACATTTTCTAGATTCTGTAAATGTAGGTATCATGCCTAAATATTGTTTCTAAAACTCAGCATACCACCTTTGCTCTCATAATATACATTTTACTCCAGTTCATTGTCCCAAATCCACATTGTATGTCTGCCTGTGATATTATTTCCATGTACTGGGTTAGTCCTACATCCTTCTCTCTCACTCTTTTCCTTCTGAATATGGTTAATCACAGATGATAATGTTTTGAACCTGATGATATACTATTTTATTTACTTAATACTGGTAACTACTTCTGGACTGGCATGTGTTAGCCTCATCTTTAGTTTGATATGGGGCATCTACCCATTCTATTTCATAGCCTGTCATTCCACCCCTATAAAAATCTTTCTCCCTCTAATTTGTATATCTGCATGGACTACTTTGTTTATTTTCTTTCTTAAATGAAATGGTCTCAAAATATACAGAATGTACCATAATAACAGATCATTATAACATGACACAATATGTCTGTTTTTTTTTTACCGTTGTTACCTTGATTTTACTAAGTTATCTGTGTCATAGGAAACCAGTTACACTCTATAAAAAGAGTCAGATAAATTGATTATTAATAAACTTTAGAAACCATCATTATGTAATGATTTCAAATGTTTCATTTTCTTTAAAACTATACACTGAAAATATGACATTAAATTAAATTTAAGTCTACACTTTTCTCATGTTTATTTGAAAAGGTGACGTGAGAGTTGATAGAAGGGTTTGGTAGGAAGTTGGGAGTTGAAGGAAGGTGTGGTTTGGTTGGATAGAGTATAAGTTTAGAGTATGTGGGGGTGTATGGGAATTGATGGGTTGGGTAGGGGAGCGGAGTGAGCCCAATCAGAGATACAGGCTGAAAGGAAAAACAATCAATGAGTAGATGTAGGACAGCTCTTGCTGCAGCTGGGGTTAGCAGACATCTGAGTAGTTTAGTGTTGTAGAAATAGGCTAAGAGAAAATAAATTGTTTAGGTAGTACAGTGGGTTTGTAGAAGAGAGGACGGGAAAATTGAGTGCATTCTGGTGATGTATGAGGTGCCTCTAGTATAGAATCATGTGGAATAACATAAGCAAAAGAAAAAAAGTATCAGACATACAATGTATTCAACTGCTGGTTTGAGACTGAGACTGCAGGAATCGGGAACTTAGTGTACGCATGGGCTTTGGATTGTAGCTGAACAGGAGGAGTGGATATATTTTAACTCAGTGTGCTGGCAGGTTGCTAGGCTACTAAAATAACTTATTCAGCTGTTGGTTTGAGACTGTAACCACTAGGATTGGCAACTTAGTCTGTGCCTGGGCATTGGTTTGTAGACGAACAGAAGAAGTGGGTATTTTGCAACTCAGTGTGCTGGCAGGTTGCTAGGCTACAAAATAACTTATTCAACTGTTGGTTTGAGGCTGAGGCTGTAGGGATAAGGAACTTAATGTGCATCTGGGCATTGATTTATAGTGGACAAGGAGAACTGGGTATTTTACAACTCAGTGTACTGGCAGGGTGCTAGGCTACAAAATAACTTATTCAACTGTTGGTTTGAGACTGAAACCGCAGGAATCGGGAACTTAGTGTGCACCTGAGCTTTGGTTTGTAGCTGATCAGAAGAAGTGGGTATTTTTCAACTCAGTGTGCTGGCAGGTTGCTAGGTTACAAAATAACTTATTCAACTGTTGGTTTGTGACTGAGACTGCAGGGATTGGGAACTTAGTGTTCACATGGGCTTTGGTTTTCAGCTGACCAGTAGAATTAGGCATTTTTCAGCTCACTGTGCTGGCAGGTTGCTAGCCTACAAAATCTCCAAGCAAGTAAAATTGTAAAAAAAGAACAGCAGTCATACACCACCAGAAACAGCAGCCAATACTCTGGGTAGGGGCAAAATGGCCTGGATATATCTATATATTTTTCTGTTTATGTAGTTCTTCATAGTAAAATGTATTGCTAAATAATAAACCACTTTTCTTTGTTTTGTCTCTTTCCTTCCCTTTTCTGTTTTTTTTTTTCCTTTCAAGTGATGCTGGATATCCACTGTAGACGTGGTTCATGGCATCAGTGAAAAATCCAAGTGGAGTTGCAGAAAACAATTCCAATACAGCCCTGTCTCAGAGGGTCTTCAGCATGTTAAAGAGTCAGTTTAAGTGCCTGGATGAGTCTAGGGGTGCCCTTCAGTATGACCCAGCTACTGCATTCAGGATGTTTATTGGATGATGCATTCTGCTTAACATGATCAAGTACCACTATATGGTGGTGAAGTGACCCATGCTGTCATAGCAGCTCCCACGTCCAGTCCTACTATGACTAATGATGACCAGTTGACAGCAGTAGTAAAGGACCCCATGCAGCAGGCTCCTGCATGGCATATGGCTGTTCAGGTAAAGAGGCTGCATCTAGTCCAGAATTAAGGACCATGGCATTCAGGTTAGTGTTTCTTTCCTTGCAAAAACACAGAGAGTATAACTGATGCATGCAGTGCTATATGTGGGCTGTGCCGTGTGGTCCATGGTCTACTGACATTATTCCTCTGATATTTGTTTTTATCTTTAAATATTTTTCTTTATTTCAGAACAGTTAGTTATGTTACAGTTTATAAAATATATGCCTGAGTATTCACTGACGCCTGTTCGGTGACCTCATAAGGCATCACAGAAAAAATAATTACATTTTTAAATGTCTTTCACAAGAAATTCTGCTTAGTCAGTGTACTTAAGTATGCAAAACAAAGAAAAACCAAGGCGATGGAGCAACGTAAAAAATAATAAATTAGTTTAATAAGTGCTTTCGGAAAAAGACAATGCTTTTCCTTCATCAGACAAACAAAAAAATATGTCAGAATACTTTTATACAAGTAATCAGCGTGTCAATTAATCAATTAGTGCCAAACGTATTCCACTTTAAAAAGAAATAATGTGTTAATAAAATCATTCCAAAAAGTTCCAAATCCTATTAGCACTAGGTACACGACAAAACCAGTGATCTCTTGGTCTTTTGGCACTCACGTTGTGGATTACTATTAGCACTAGATTAAAAATAACTTGCAACAAAGCCTAGTCAAAAAAAGTTTTTTTGATTACTCAGTAAGTCAATCTAAAGAACCTAAGTAGGCACTAAACTGCAGTAAACTATGCAATACAAAAACGCTACTACATAAAATAATGTAAAATATAAAGATACATGCTACCTAGCTAAACCGGTAAGAATGTCTAGAAATAATACCTATTTAGTGGTCATCTTTTTAAGGCTAGAAGTTTAAGAAAACATTTGATTGAAACTGTTTCATTAAGACCTGGGGGCAAGTAGGCTGCAGTATTAATTTGCCACCACAATTCCTCAATTTCAAGTTGGATTTGCCATGGGCCACCTCTCTCATCAGCCCGCGTCTGCTTTAAAATGGTAAACTTAAAACTATGGTTAGGAAATTCGTTAATGTGCCTAGCTAACATGTTAGTCTTATCCCCTCTACCAATGGCATACTGGTGTTTGTATATTCGTTGCTTAAGTTTCCTTTCGGCCTTTCCAATATAGAAAGCTTTGCAATCTTGGCAACAGGCAGAATAAACCACTCCTTTAGTGTCACATGAATATTTACCCTGAACCTTATAAAAGATATCCCTAATTTTAAATTGGTAAGCAGTATTTATATGCCTACATTGGTGACAAGCTCCACATTTAAACACACCCTTGCTCTTATTAGCTAGAGGTTTAGTGGAGTATTCTAGAAGTGTTTTCAAGTTGCAACCTCGTCTATAAGTAATTTTTGGCTTGTTGCCAAACATCTTATTCAAAATACTATCCTCAGTAATGAGTGCCCAATTCTTGTTAAGGGTCTCCCTAATGAATAAATAATCTAAGTTGTAAGTACATAAAAAACTAGTTGTATAACAATGGTTATCGTTAATCGAGGGACCCTCAACCTCATCTTTGAAAGGTTCTTGTTCAACCAAAAAGCCCATAGGTAGTAAGGGCTTAAAATGTCCACAATGCCTTTTAGTAATAACCTCAGTAAAAATACTAGAAACTAGGCTTAAAGGGTAGCCTCTACTGAGAAACATTTTCTCCAACAAACTGCATTCCTCCCTAAAGTCAGACTCATCTGATATCATTCTAGCTGCCCTCACCATCTGACCCTTGGCCACCGCTCTTTTCTGGTGTTAGGGATGGCAGCTAGAAAAATGGAGGAAAGAGTTAGAATATGTGGGCTTTCTATAAATTGTGCTTTTAAACCTGCACTTATCAAGATCTTTGTGAATAAGGATGTCAAGAAAGTTAATAGTATCACTTTGCAGGTTAAAAGTAAACTCCAAAAAGTTGGTTAAGGAGGTTATTGTGTTAATAAATTTTTGCACTACTTCAGTGGGGCCTTTCCATAACATGAACATGTCGTCTTGGTAACGGGTGTACCAAGCGACATTGTTCATAAAAAAAGGGTTCTTGAAAAGTAGATTTGTCTCCCAGTGTGCCATGATACAATTGGCAAAACTGCCACCACAGGGAGACCCCATAGCAACCCCAGACTTTTGAAGGAAAATCTTTCCTTCAAACCACATAAAATTGTTAACAAGTACTAACTCTAGGAGGATTTCTACTACATAAATAGTGTTGTTATTGACTTTTCTTATTTGCAAAAAGTCCCTAATCCACTCTAACCCCAGAGTTTGGGGAATCACCGTGTACAAGTCCTTTATATCAATTGTCAATAGTTGATAACTAGGGTGAAAAGGGATGTGCCTGAGCTCCGTCAGAAAACTCCACGAGTCTCTACATATTTGATGCTCTTGCTCAATTAGGGTTCTAAGAATGCTGTCAACATATTTGGCACATCCGTACATAATAGATCCACGTCCATCGACAATAGGCTTAAAGGGTGGGTCGACAATCCTCTTGTGGATCTTGGGTATACCAAATAGTGATGCTATCTTAGGAGCTGGCATTGTTAAATAGTTATACAGATCTAAATCAATTGCTTTTTCAATAAACAATTCTTCAATCGTGTGCTTGATTTTACTATAAGCCATGTTAACTTCGTTTAAACATACTAATTGGTATGTTGTGTTATCAAGATATTCCGTCATACTAGAAATGTATGTATTATGATCCATACAAACCAAACCACCCCCCTTGTCTGTCTTCATCACCCTAATCTTACAATCCTTCAAAAGTTTAATAAAATCACGTTCCTTTTCACTAATATTAGGGCAACCTTTCCTAATTCTTGGTCCCGTGTTGGCAAAAGACCTAAAATCAATTTCACACATTTTTTCGAAGGCAAGAATGTTAGGGTGAAGGGGTGGATTAAACAAACTAGAAACTCTAAGTGAATTAGTGAAGGAAGAACTAGTGCCCATCATGGCATTAAGGTTGATCTTATGAACAAATAATTTAAGATCAACTATCGTATTGACCAAGTTCATTCCTGAATCTGGAACAAATGTTAGACCCAATGCAAAAAAGTCAATAATCTCTTGAGGGAAAGTTAAGTCAGAATAGTTGTAAATATGAAAATCTCCCCCAGAGTTAGAAAGAATATGTGTGTTTAATACTTCAGTACCAACTATCTCTTGCGCTGGTTCCTTCGATTTCGCGTACGCCCTTGATACTTGGGCGTCTTCGAATTGTTCAATTGTTTGGACTGGTGTACTGGAAAAACCTGTTGGGAACTTGTTGTGGGTTGATTATTGTTGTTGTTAACAACAGTCTGATTATTAGAAGAAGTGGAACTGTTGCCAGTATTTCTAATCCTTTCACTTCTTCGTGGCATGATATCTTGCCTTGGTAAAGAATTTGTTTCTACAACGGGATCATTAACATCCCCTCCTTCATTAATGTTCCTATGCCCATTAGGAAAAGCTTGAGAGTTACTGGAATTAAAAACTGGTGGTGGAGGGGGATATGCAGTTCTAGTAGCATATTGCTGAACCTCCCTTGCTATTTTTCTCTTCTTACCGTTAGCTAGTTTAATCATAGTGGCCTCAATGCTGTAAAAAATCCTTGTATATTCGTATTCATAATGAGGAAAGTCAGTACTAGACTTAATTGCATATTCTAGAATTTCAAGTTCACTTTTTAACAGAACAACTTGTGATTTATAATAATTAATTAAAACTTTAATAAATTCGTACCCTTGTTTGTTGAAAAGATCCAAAAGTTCATGATGAAACTCAGACTGGTCAATTAGCCCAACCGGATACCTCCACTGCCTAAGACCCTTGGGAATTATTTCTTTTTTATACACTCCTCCAAGTAAGAAATTTCGAGCTGTAGTTTCCTACAGTGAAACAGTTTCTGGTCAAACATATTAATATTGACTGAGAGGTTATTCGGTAATGCTGGCTCTGGGGAACCTGAAGTTGGAACACGAGTGTCATTAAAAAAGTCCTCATTACCCAGAAAGTTCCCAAGAGACGGAAACAAATCGCTAGCAATCCCCTGCGTGCAACCAGGAGCCAGCTGATTAGCATTCCCTATTGCTGTCAGTACCTGCTTAGCTCTGCCTGCTTCAGTTCTATCTCCTCCGGATAGTACACTGTTTCTTAGTTGGGTAGGAGAGGGTGGAACATTACTGTCACTAGCCAGCAAAGCATTAGCTTGAATAGGTAAATGTTGCAAGTTGAAACTCTGCGTGTGGCCTGCCGGCTCAATATTAGCACTTCTTGATTTGGCAGTACACACTAAACTCTCCACTTGTTGCGAGAGGTTTTCCACTCGGCCCATAAGAACTTGTAAAAGGGCTGTAAGGTTCCTGACAGCATTCGCCTCTTCGGATCCGGAACTAGAATTCCTTAAACTATTAGGAACAGGCTCTTCTTGTGAAAAGAGAGAGCGTTGTGAACCCGCTCCACCTTGGTTCGCCATAGTAACAAACAAAATACAAAACGCAAACCTCGACAAACTAGTAAACCAAAGAAAAACTAAGGCGATGGAGCAACGTAAAAAATAATAAATTAGTTTAATAAGTGCTTTCGGAAATAGACAATGCTTTTCCTTCATCAGACAAACAAAAAAACATGTCAGAATACTTTTATACAAGTAATCAGCATGCCAATTAATCAATTAGTGCCAAACTTATTCCACTTTAAAGAGAAAGAATATGTTAATAAAATCATTCTAAAAAGTTCCAAACACTATTAGCACTAGATTAAAAATAACTTGCAACAAAGCCTAGTCAAAAAAAGTTTTTTTGATTACTCAGTAAGTCAATCTAAAGAACCTAAGTAGGCACTAAACTACAGTAAACTATGCAATACAAAATTATTGTTAACAATTTTATGTGGTTTGAAGGAAAGATTTTCCTTCCAAAGTCTGGGGTTGCTATGGGGTCTCCCTGTGGTGGCAGTTTTGCCAATTGTATCATGGCACACTGGGAGACAAACCTACTTTTCAAGAACCCTTTTTTTATGAACAATGTCGCTTGGTACACCCGTTACCAAGATGACATGTTCATGTTATGGAAAGGCCCCACTGAAGTAGTGCAAGAATTTATTAACACAATAACCTCCTTAACCAACTTTTTGGAGTTTACTTTTAACCTGGAAAGTGATACTATTAACTTTCTTGACATCCTTATTCACAAAGATCTTGATAAGGGCAAGTTTAAAAGCACAATTTATAGAAAGCCCACATATTCTAACTCTTTCCTCCATTTTTCTAGCTGCCATCCCTACCACCCGGAAAAAGTGGTGGTCAAGGGTCAGATGGTGCAGGCAACTAGAATGATATCAGATGAGTCTGACTTTATGGAGGAATGCGGTTTGTTGGAGAAAATGTTTCTCAGTAGAGGCTACCCTTTAAGCCTAGTTTCTAGTATTTTTACTGAGGTTATTACTAAAAGGCATTGTGGACATTTTAAGCCCTTACTACCTACGGGCTTTTTGGTTGAACAAGAACCTTTCAAGGATGAGGTTGAGGGTCCCTCGATTAACGATAACCATTGTTATATAACTAGTTTTTTATGTACTTACAACTTAGATTATTTATTCATTAGGAAGACCCTTAACAAGAATTGGGCACTCATTACTGAGGATAGTATTTTGAATAAGATGTTTGGCAACAAACTAAAAATTACTTATAGACGAGGTTGCAACTTGAAAACACTTCTAAAATACTCCACTAAACCTCTAGCTAATAAGAGCAAGGGTATGTTTAAATGTGGAGCTTGTCACCAATGTAGGCATATAAATACTGCTTACCAATTTAAAATTAGGGATATCTTTTATAAGGTTCAGGGTAAATATTCATGTGACACTAAAGGAGTGGTTTATTCTGCCTGTTGCCAAGATTGCAAAGCATTCTATATTGGAAAGACCGAAAGGAAACTTAAGCAACGAATATACGAACACCAGTATGCCATTGGTAGAGGGGATAAGACTAATGCATTAGCTAGGCACATTAACGAATTTCCTAACCATAGTTTTAAGTTCACCATTTTAAAGCAGATGCGGGCTGATGAGAGAGGTGGCCCATGACAAATCCAACTTGAAATTGAGGATTTGTGGTGGCAAATTAATACTGCAGCCTACTTGCCCCCAGGTCTTAATGAAACAGTTCCAATCAAATGCTTTCTTAAACTTCTAGCCTTAAAAAGATGACCACTAAATAGGTATTATTTCTAGACATTCTTACCGGTTTAGCTAGGTAGCATGTATCTTTATATTTTACATTATTTTATGTAGTAGCATTTTTGTATTGCATAGTTTACTGTAGTTTAGTGCCTACTTAGATTCTTTAGACTGACTTACTGAGTAATCAAAAAAACTTTTTTTGACTAGGCTTTGTTGCAAGTTATTTTTAATCTAGTGCTAATAGTGTTTGGAACTTTTTGGAATGATTTTATTAACATATTCTTTCTCTTTAAAGTGGAATACGTTTGGCACTAATTGATTAATTGACGTGCTGATTACTTGTATAAAAGTATTCTAACATGTTTTTTTGTTTGTCTGATGAAGGAAAAGCATTGTCTATTTCCCAAAGCGCTTATTAAACTAATTTATTATTTTTTACGTTGCTCCATCGCCTTGGTTTTTCTTTGGTTTACTAGTTTGTCGAGGTTTGCGTTTTGTACTTAAGTATGCACCTATTGAATCTCCTGAAGTGGCACATTTAATAAACAGCTTTATTTCATTATTTCTTCATACCTTGCACATGAATGGGATAGGTATGACATGCTTTTCTGCATTATGCAATGTTTATTCAGTTTTAAGTATTACATATTGTTCTCAGTTAAGGCACTACTCATTAGAATATTTTATTTTGTCATACACAATAATTTGTGTTCTCAATGATGTCATCATTTGTGCAGTGCTGGCAGTGAAGTGGCAGAAATGCTAGTTTATATGACAGGGCATTAATGTAATAATTGTTATTTTCTAAGAAATGCCTCTCGAAATTGTGTTTAGTACTTGTTTTATGTCCTCAGAAATTGTCAGCTGTAAAACTGATAATGGCTAGACCACTACTGGTGTAAATCAGTGGAATCTGAAATGTTATGACACACTGGTTCCTTTCCAGATATTTCCTTTAATTGTTAGAAATACCATTATTGAAATGAAATGCATGCAAATGCAAAGTGTCTTAATAATGGGTTACATTCTGCTGCCACATATTCTGCCTTTATCTTCTTCCTTTGTTTTCTTTCTGCTTTGAGAATGTCTATGAATCAAGAGAAGTGGCAACAGTTGGCTCAACACCCTGACCCCATACACAAATGCAAAAATGGAGTTGATAATGATGATGAAGAATGGAATTCAAAAATATAAGAGAGAGACAAAGAGATAAATCTGCATATGTTGCTAATCACAAACTGAATTATTAGTATTTGGCAAGTATTTAGAGATATTGCTGTAAGAGAAAGCTCAGCCCTGTGCAACAGAATGTTAATACCAATCGAACTTCTAGATTCCATAGTCAGGCAGTTGGATACTCCCATGTAAGATATGAGGTGCTTCAGGACCTGATACAAGTTTTGCGATAAACTTAAGACAATAAGGAATGGTTAAGCCAAAGGTCTAGATATGTGTTAGACTTCTCTTGAAAAGCTGGAATGTTTAACAAGTTTTACAATTAACTTAATTAAACCACATGGCATTAGTTTTTGTTGAGTACCATTGACTATGCAGGCAGTTGTATTAGTATTAGGCTTTGTTCAACCCATTCTCATGTTTTGCGGAAGGTACTTGGTAGGTATTTTTAAATCTGTGAGTCTGATTTTTTTCTAGCAAGCAGTAACACAACAAGGTCAGCTTGCATTTGAGCAAGCTGGGTACTTGAGCTAGTTTGTTAATCTAGATCAAAAACAGGATTGCACCAACAATGGAGCATGGAGGGACTCCAGCTCCAAAAATGCATAACTCATACAGCATTTTGTGAGTAAATCCTAAAGAGGTAGCATTGAATTCACATAGAACTTCCTGTCCCAAATCCCACTTTCCTGAGTATGCCAGTCTGTCTAATATGGTCAAGAGTCCTGAATGCCTTCTCCATGTTTGAGAAAATATTTACCATGACATGGTAGGTAGCCACGTGGATATGTACAAGCCCATTTCAAGCTATTTTATCATATTATCTCTGATTTTGATCAGAAAGTTTTCTTTAACCTCATTTTTGATTATGAAACAGCTAACATCTAACTCCTATTCTGAAGCCTCTATTCCAATTTCTGCAAGAAAAGCTCTTCCAAGAGTAGGAGTCATACTCAAATTTCTGCATAAAATTTCAGCATCATTATCTAGTAGCAGAACCAACTATTATCATGGCCACAAAACATGCAGTATGTGTGCAGTGTACCACACAAGGCTACAGACAAATGGATAGAGGGTATTTGGTTGAATATAAATCGTCAGATAATGTGGCCAAATGTATATTGGGCATGAAGACTTTTTTCTGTAAGTGGTGTTGTGCCCATAATATTCATGCAGGAAGACATTTTCTTGCTCAGGGTAAGAAGAAATAACCCTTGGGGCATCCCTAGCTTTTGTTCAAGACTGATCATATTTTGGGTTGATTTGTTCAAATCAAAATTAAGTTTTAACATGTTCTGTCAGACAGCCTACTCCCCAAGCAATCTACTGTGCCTCATGAGTGGGTACAGAACCATTCCCAACTATATATAAAGATCAACTATACTCCATATGGAGCTTTGCTATCTCTACCCAGCAAGAAAATTTATTGGAGTTGATTGCTCTATAGCTCTCAGGCAATTATCTGGCAACATAGGCTCACTGTGAACCTAGAACACCAATGCTGCAGATGGAAACCTACTGATACAGACAGACAGACACACACACACACACACACACACATAAATCCCTTCAAAGCCAAGATAAAGTGAAGATTAAAGAGAAAGAAAGAAAGACAGAAAGAAAGAAGCTGTAATAGACACCTTCCGTGAAGAAAACAAAAACTGGTAAAGTGTTTTTTATGCAGAAAGTTTCTTGAGCTAAGTACACTGCAGAGTTCTACATGTATTGGAGATTATTTTCTGTTTATATCTATTTAAATTTATGCTTTGGTTGCAGCTCCCAGACATTACCCACCTTCCGTAAGTTTCCCCACCTCTAAGTGTCATGTATAAAACAGAATGTAATGACACATTCTGAAGCCTTTCTGAATAGTTAATGATTTCTAAGCCTTTCATTTTTCTTGTAATAAATCATTGCATCTTTTTGATGCTGTTTTCGGTGGCTTTTTCTAAGGCTTTGAAATGTATTGCTATATTCAATAATGGCTCAGAGCAATGAGGTATAAAGCAGTACACTAATTTTCCCTGTAGTTACTAGACATCCTTTTCTGAATTAAAGGGACTAGATTTTTTTTTCTAATTTGGCAAATACACGATGGCCAAACTTTAATTTTTTTGTCTGCCAATGTCCTTAGATCTTTAATAATGGTGGCACTTTTATATTCTTGCCTAGTCAGATGATGATATGTTTACTGACATAAAAGGTGAGAATTACTACTGCAACATGGATATTTTTCATTCAGTCTTAAAGAACTTTTCTATCATTTACTTGGGTAATTATATTACCCATTTTGCAGTTATCCAAGTATTCGGTTATCCATGACCAACTTCCAACTTGCATGTTTTTAAGAAAAATCCAAAGAATAAACACAATGCAGAGTCCAGTCAGACACCAGCGCTAACTCCCACTGGGACAGACCTACCCACCCCGACACCCTGTTACACAAATGGTTGTTTGCTCACTGAATTATGTATGGGCTGGCAATTGATGCTACCTAATTTGTCAGTTATTATGTCATCTAGAATTTTTTCAGATGTCTTAACAAATTAAAGATAAGCATCATTCACTGTTGGCCCTTATTCAGTTCCTCTTATTATATCTTCACAGTTACAAAATGTAGATGTTGCTGACTTTTAGATAGATAATCCTTCAGTTTATACTGCTAAGAATTATTACTATGCAACTAACTGATTGGGAGGAAAGAACTGAGTTTCATTTCCTGAGTTTAACGTGTTGTCTGTGATTGTACATTGTTGGCCAAATTAATAGAAGTATCAACAAATAATGGACATTTCTTAGTTTCTTTAGTGATTTTCAATCTGGCTTTTTCAGAAATTCACAAAATCATTTAATTTTGCTAATTCTTTAAGAAAAAGCTATTTAACATCTATTCACCTTACTTAAGACAGAGGTGGTAAGTTTCATAGCCCCCACACTAAAGGATAACGCTGCCCAAGATGCAGAAACCTTTACAAATGCACTCTATGAGCACCTACAAGGATGCATGGATCGTGCCATCCCTAGCAAAACCAAGACTCACTCCCCTAAGAGAAGGAATCCAGTCTGGTGGACCCCTGCCATAAACAGGTTATACAATAAAAGGAGCAAACTAGTTCAGAAAAAAAGCAAATCCCAAGAAGGAAAGACATCCCTGATCAGTATCAGTAAGAAACTAAGGTCCCTCATAAAATCATCCAAGGCTAACTTTGAAAGAAAAATAGCCAAGGATTCAAAAGATAACCACAAAGCCTTCTTTAGCTATGTTAAGAATCTAAGTGGCAACTCGCAGATATGCACTGAACTAGTGCAAAATAGCACAAAATATACTGAACCTACTGATATTGCCAACATCCTGGCAGATAGATTCAGTGCAAACCTCACCCCCCTCTCACCCCCAAAAGGGCCCACAACAATACCAGAAAAGTGTAGTGTCCGGAAATCACAGATGCACAGGTGAAAACAGCCCTTTCAAAAGCCAAAAACACAGCGTCAATGGGACCAGATGGTGTCCCAGGCTGTGTCTTGCATGAACTATAGAATGAACTAACCCCCCACCTAAACACTCTGTTCAACCTCTGCCTCTCCACAGGCTACATGCCCATAGAATGGTGCACAGCAATGGTTATTCCTCTCCACAAAGGAGGGGCCACAACTGACCCTGGTAATTATCGCCCCATAAGCCTGACTAGCCTGGTCTGCAAGGCTATGGAGCACATCAGCATGGAACTCATTAACAAAGACATTGGGAACCTCCAAACACTTGACCTGACCCAGTTTGGCTTTGTTAAGGGCAGATCATGCCTACTAAACCTGGCTAACTTCTTCGAGACAGTCACCAAGGTCATAGACGAGGGAAAGGTGGTTCACACAGCCTACCTTGACCTCACCAAGGCATTCGACACCATTCCCCACGCGGGTATTACAGAAAAACTCATCAGCCTGAACATAAATCCCTACATCACAAGATGGGTTGCCAAATGGCTTACAGACAGAACTCACACGGTAAGAATAGCGGGCTCCAGGTCTGACTCTAAACCAGTCACAAGTAGTGACCCACAAGGCTCGATCCTGGGACCCCTACTCTTTGGCATATACTTCTCAGAAGTACGGGCAAACACAGGAGGACTATGGCTAACCAAGTTCACCGATGACTGCAAACTGGGAGCTATAATTGACTCTCCGGCTGACACAGACATCCTCCAAAAGGGCCTTACTGAGACAGACACCTGGTGTCAAAGTCATGACCTCAAGCTAAATGCCAAAAATGCATAGTCATCCCATTTTGGAAAAACAAAACACCCACGAATTACCACATAGGTGGCAGTCCCCTTAATACAGAAGAGGTAACAAGAAATCTGGGGACCCAAGCAGATAGTAATCTCTCCTTTGACAATCATATTGCCAAAGTAGTTAGGAAATCCTTCTATGCGGCCCATCTAATTACTAAAGGGTTCACATCTAGAAATAAAGAGGTTATAGTGCCCCTCTACTCTTCACTCATTAGACCCATCATAGAGTTCAATGCTCCATTTAGGATGTACCTCACAAGACACTTCCAACAGCTGGAAAGACCACAAAAGTACTTCACCAAGAGGATTACTGGCCTAAAACATATGTCCTATGCAGCCCGACTGAAAAAACTCTGGCTGTACTCAGTGGCATATCGCTTACTCAGAGGTGATATCTGCCTGACTTACAAAGCCTTGTCCAACTCAGAATTGATGGACATGCTCCACCTAAAGAAATCCAAGTCACTGTGAGCCACGCGCTCTAGTGAGCTAAACCTCGCCACAACAATAAATAGAACATGCTGGAGAGACAGATTCCTGTCACATAGACTCCTCATGCTTTGGAACAAAATTCCAAATTACATTAGGCAGAGCCCCTCACTAACACTCTTCAAGAGAAACTTTGATGAGTGGATGGGTAACAGAAAATACACCCCTGAGATCAGTCAATTAATCAATGGGGCGGCGAAAGCAGACACACTCTGGCTAGGCTTATAAATGCCCTCGGGCAGATAGCCTAGTACCTACCTATGAACCTATGAACCTAAACACGAAATTACTACATGTTACTTACCTATTTAAACAGAAATGATGTCATAATGATGCAGCTCCATAATCTTAAAAATAGGTAAAGTGGCTGACTTAATGCCACAAAAGCATGCCAAAGTTGAGATTCTGCTCAAAATAGGTGTTCCTGGATCAGAAATTGCCAAGAAGGTTGGAGTTAGTCAGCCATCTGTCAGCCAAATTCAGGAGAAACTGAATACTGGTGAAGGGTTGTCACCCAGATGTTCTGGCAGATGTGGTCACAGAAGGTCTACAACTCCTCTGGATGATTCATATCTGATCAGAGAATGCAGTAAGAATCACAATGCATCCAGTAGATAGCTGCAGGGGATGCTGGAATAAGAGGGTGTTACAGTGAGTTCCAGAACTGTTCGACTGAGACTTCTTGATGCTGGGCTTCAAGCTTGCAGTCCTCTGAAGAAACCAAAATTCTCCAACCAAATGAAGGCAAAAAGACTCCGGGTGAAAGAGTTTCAAAACTGGTCAGAAGAAGATTGGGAGAAGGTTGTTTTCAGTGACTAGAGCATAATACAGTGTTCAGATCAGCAAGTACAATATGTCAAATGACAATCTGGAGAGCAGATGAGGGGCAATTATATCATTCAGTGTGTCAAGCACCCCACTTAAGGGATGATGTGGAGCGTTATGAGCATCTTCAGAACAAGTTGGCTCTACATTGTTCATAGAAACATGAATTAGGAACAGTGCAAAACAATACTACAGCAACGTCCGCTCTCTCAGCTGTGTGACTGAGCAAAGAAGAAGGGATTTACCGGGACAGGGGACTTCATCTTCATGCACGATGGTCCCTCATGTCACAAAGGGTGAGAAGTGACCAGTTTCTTTGAGGTCCATGTTACTGAAGTGTTACCACAGCTGGGTAATAATCCAGATATGAATCCAATAGAGAACTTGTGGGCTATTCTGAAGTCAGATGAAGAAAAAGACCATAACAAACAAGCAGCAACTAACTGAAGAACTCATTTCAGCTTGGACACACAATGATTCTATAACTGAACATTGCCATGTACCTGTTCATTTTATGCCTCAACGAGTTAAATCTTTGATAATGGCCAAAGGGTCATTCACAGAATATTATAACATTGTATTAGTACATTTTCTTATATAACATGAATTATATTGTTTGTCATTTCATATACTCATATTGAGTTATATGGCGAGGCGAAACAACAATAAAAACACCAATTTCTATTAATTTGGTCAACATTGTACATCCAGTACATAAAGCAGAATGCTGTGGTTAGACCATGGGCAAAATGACTGAAACACACAGCAGCCATAGCTGAAGATATCGCTGAGAAAGAAAGCCGATTTCAGCTTTCCTGCAGAAGCCATCATCAAGTCAAAGGTGACAAATGAGCATAAAGTGTTTTAAACACCAACAACACTTAAGAGCTATATAACATGTTGTACTTATTTAAGTGCTTGCTTATTTACTTATTTATTTATTTATGTATTTATGTATGTATGTATGTATGTATGTATGTATGAATGTATGTATGTATTCATGTAGCTATGCTCTTCCTGATATACTGGCAAGCTTCACAGCATCAGTCAGGACGCACTCCTTAGGCACAAGGTGTCAGGGGATATGATTGGCAGGTACCATTGCTGCAGGAGTGTGTACTGACATCCAGAAAAAAATATGATACTGTCCTGATGTTTAACAGATAAGTGAAGCACTTTTGTGAAGAAAGAGCTCCCTTCTGCAGGTAATCTGAAAGTGAAATCAGCTGTCTTTCTTAGTGACATCTTTAATTACGAGTGTTGCATGTTTTGGGCATTTTACCCATGGTCTTACCACAACATTCCACACAAACATTGCTGAATAAGAGTATAAACAAAAATATATCTGTCTTCAAAAACTCAAAAATGCAAAATAATCCTACAGGGAAGCTCACTTCACAATATCCAGATATTCAAGTGTGGCAGGTCAGTACTTATCTCAGTATATTTTCCCCTGAAGTGTATTGATTAAAGCCACAGCAGTAAACATTTCTGTGAAAAGCAAATTACTACTAAGTACAGCAAAAAATGTTATGTGGAAAATGAAATGTGCCATCAATATACTGTGTATATTAAACTCATACTGGTAATATATTGTACACTTTTGTAAAATTGCCTGCTGCTGTTAGATACAATGTTTGAATGTAAGGTGTCTGACAGAGAAGCTTAAAGAAAGCAGCAGTATTAAGAGAAATGAAACCATAACAATTTAAATGGCTGGTACTGTCAGTGGCACACTGACAAAATGGGTAGTGCTGCCATTTCACAGCAAGAAGTTCTCCAGTTTGGTTCTTAGCTGGGAATCCTTCTACCTACAGGCTGTGTGGCCTCCCTGTGTTTACATGAGATTTTTTCTGAGTGCTTCAGTTGTCTCCCACATTCCAAAACATGCAGTAGGTGAACCAGGGACTCGTCCATAGGTGTAGTTGCCTGTGTGTGCATGTGTGTGTGTGTATGTGTGTGTGTGAGAGAGAGACTCACAAGGGCAGCTAGCTTAGTACTTACTTATGAACTGATGAACCTAAGAGTCACCTGTCTGATATACCCTTTTAAATGTTTAAGTATTTTACTTTCCCTGCATATCTGACTTCCCCTTTACCCTCATCCTATGCCCTCTTGAATGCCATTAGGGATTCCCTCTCCATCACCCATTATGGTCCACCAATATCATGTCCCTCTCATTAGGTCTCTTCTGGTCTCATAAGATAAGACCTCTAGTTCCTCTAGCATCTGGCCATATTCTTTGAAGTTTCCTCTGAATTCTTTCTAGCACCCTTATGTTAATTTCCTTATATGCACTCTAGAACTGCATAAAATGCTCTAGGTGTGGTCTGACCAAGGCCCTGTACAGCGGAAAAATTACTTCTTTGCTTTTGGAATACAATTTTAATTAGGTTAAAACTCAGCATTCTATTTGCTGATGCCAGTGTCATCTCACTGTACTGCAGTGGTCCAACCCAAGTGTAAACAACAATCCCAGATCCTGTCCATCTGTTTACCATCAGTTCCACTCTCCACAGCTGATATTGGTCAGCCTTTGCACGTCCTTTGTTAGACCCTTCTCCATATTTCACTGCTGCAGTCATCTTTGTGTTACCAGCAAAGAGGCTGAGACACACATATTGAAGTGCACTGAACCAAGAACATATCTCTGTGGACTTCACTAATCACTTTCCCAATTCCTGACATTTTCTGACATTGCCGTTTCAAGTCAATGAGTCTTCTTTCTTCACCAACCCCTGCAATTTTCCTAGCAGCCACCAATATTGGAAGAACTCATATCCCTTAATGAAGTCCAAGAAGGCTGTATCTACTGTTCCTCCACCTGTCCTGCAACCCATTCATAATACTTCAGCAGTTTTGACAACAGCACTTTGTAACCATGAGCCCATGTTGACCAGTGTCCTGGAGATTACTGCCAAGTGGAAATGCCAGTCTTCCCCTAAAGATTCTCACCATGACTTTTCTTACAACTGCTTTTAACTTAATAGGCCTCTAATTCCCTGGATTATGTTTTGCTCCTCACATGTATAAAGGTATCACAAGTGCTGTGAAGGGGTCTACCACTCACTGGACAAATATCTGTGGATTCTACACAATGGCCAGATTTCTGGGGATTCTGAAAAGCAGTCCATCTGTTTTTTGTACTTTATGCTCCATAAGGGCAGTTTCCTCTGATCCTCTTTTCCTGGTGTTTGCCCACTTTTCTCCCCATTCTGTTCTGGCTCTGTCAGCATGGCATCCTCTCCTTTCTTTTTCCTAGTCTTCTGTAATCCCCCTCCCATCTTTCCTCAATCCAACTATTTCTGTCCCTCTCTTCCTTCTTTCTGCTACACACCTAAAAAGCCCCTGCTTCTCCACTTCATCTCTTCTGCTAACTACCTTTCAACTTCACTCCTTGCTGCTTTACCATATATGTTGCATTTTTGCCAGCCTATTGTAAATGTATCTGCTTCACCTCTATTTCTCCATCATTCCACTTCTTGAAAACCCTATCTATTGCCTTAAATCATAGGAGCACAATCCTACATAGCCATATTGGAGTCCTTTTTTATCTTTTTACCTTTTCCTCACTAGACTAGTCCATACTTAACCCATTCTTGAAGCTTATACACTTCCCTTGATTTGCTCCTAGTTTCCTAACTCATCCTTAACTTAAGGACTTTTACGATATAAGGAGTAAGCTGGAACACAGCGAAAAGACTTCTGAAATGTTAGCAGTAAGAAGATAGGTTTGCTATGAATAAATTACATCTTATTTATTCAATGAATGAGTATTGAACACCATAACATCTAAAACTTTGGGAGGTTGAAATTTAAAACTGTCACACTCCCAAGGTCATGAATGACAAATAATCTCCTTTAACTCCTGATGTGGTGACAAGCCCCCATGCTAAACTATATGGAATAAGTGATAAAAAACAACATTCACCTTCTTTCTCTTCTCCAAGTCTAATAACTGTCCTGAGCATGAATCAAGTAGAAGGAGCAAGTAGCAAGTTTTCCTATCAAAATATGGATATCATTTACAAAAAAATTATTTTGGAAGTAGAAGTCAACACACCTCTAAAGAATATATCTGGTTTACAATAGATTATGTCATCACTAAAAACTCCAAGAGTATTTATTTTTAAGTATGGGGTATAGAAAAAAAACAGGAAGGTAAATTATAGAAAACAAAAATAATGTTTTGTATGTAAAAAGTTGAATACTGCATATAATAGATCTGAAGTGAAGATACTGTATTGCACTGACCTGGATCTGAGAGTTAGAAGAACCAGTCATGAAGGTAAGTGTAAGCATCTAAGGTCAGATCACCCATTCCAGATGGAAAGACATGATTTCTGCCTTTTACAATACTGCCCTCTATGTCAGATAAGGTGATAGTTCTGCATGTTACTGGGCCAAGGCCAGAAGCTTGGCCTGTCAAGCAATCCTTGAAATCACTGTGTGTGTGTGTGTGTGTGTCTGTGTGTGTGTGTGTGTGTGTGTGTGTGTGTGTGTGTGTGTGTGTGTGTGTGTGTGTGTGTGTGTGTGTGCATGTGTGTGCGTGTGTGTGTGCGTGCGTGTGTGTGTGTGTGTGTGTGTGTGTGTGTGTGTGTGCTTGTGTGTGCGTGTGTGTGTGTGTGTGTGTGTGTGTGTGTGTGTGTGTGTGTGTGTGTGTGTGTGTGTGTGTGTGTGTGTAAATGCATGGAGGAGGTTTCAGCGTCTGCAATGAGGAAAGGGAAGAGTAAAGTGCAAACCCTCTACTTCTACCATATGATGTCCCAGTCCTCAGATGTCCTTTCATTCTAGTGTCCATGACAATACAGACAGAGGAATAAAAATGGACAAGCAATATAGGGGTAGTCTTGGTGGATATGAAAACATTAGAGTGGGCTCAATGGCTTGTGGAATGTAAATAAATGCTTCAAGAAAAATGGAGTACTACATGTAGTAAAACTAAAGCACTCGTGGCTGATGGCAGACAAAAAGAAAAACAGATACTGAATGATGATTATTTGGTTCAGTAACTACTAAAGAAAGGCTGGACACTACAAGATCACAGGGCTGTAATCACAAAGGAAGATTAACACCAGAGAAAGAAATGTAAAGCAAAAAACGGTACAGAAAAATCTAATTTGTCTAAAAGTAGAACTACAGTTCTGCGTCCTAACAATTTATCATTTACCTGAGTATGGGATTAGTGGGATATATTATGAAGCAGGCACAACTGTACACATTTACAATTGCTTATTAACAGAAGGAGTAATAACTGAGAACGTAGGTTAGAATAAAAGTACTGGGCAGACCTGGGGACTAAACTGCATCTTGGTAACAAATCCAACCACCTAGATAACATAATCTGAGCTATTAAGTTTACAACAGGATAAAAATGATTCAGCCAGGATTTCTAACTAGGTTACCTCAGTTGCACCGCACTTGAAAGAATTACAAATGATCCATTAATTCAGTGACTGCATCCAAATTTATTGTTCTTGTAATTATTTCATTTAATGGAATTAAAGGTACAAATATACTTAATCCTTGATGGCAATAAATTATCAAAGTTACTAAATAATTAGCTGTGGCCTAGGATAGAGTATGTGGCACTTGACAGGTACCCTGTCTAGCAATTAATAATCCAAAGCTCTATACCAATGCAGAAGTTCAAAAAGAGAAAGATAACAAAAGCAGATAGTATAGACCCGCGGTGGTGGTGCTGCAGTAGCATTGTCGCCTCACAGTAACACGCTGTCTGGTTAGATTCTCAGCTAGAGCGTCTTCTGCATGGAGACATGCATGAATGGGCATACCTTCGTTAAAGGTTGTGCATCAGGCCTGGCAAGCCAATACGTAAAAATCAACTGCCAATCATTAGCGGACCGGAGTTCCGCTGTGGCGACCCCTAACCAGGAAAAGCCAACAGACACAAACAAACAAACAAAAGCAGATAGTATGGCTGATTTAACGTCTGGCAACTACTCTATAAGATAGAAATATATAACAATGAATTCTGGGAAAATAAACTCAAACATTCATTTCAGAGCAACATAGGTAGTGGCAGATGGTATTGTAGAAAAAAGGGTAAAATGGTGGTGATATGAGAGCTCAGCATCTGCATGATGTAAGTGCAGCTAGAATTATGAGTAATGCAAACAGATAAACATATGGAATGAATGTACAAGACACTTCCATGCCATTTATTTATAAATGTTAATGGCTACTTGGAAAGGCCATGAATATTGCTACTAAATGGAAAAAGCACAGTGTAGGCCAACACTGAAAGTTCTTATCTCATATAACTGATAGAGAAGAAGGTAAATGATTTGGTAAACAGAGAATAAGAAACTGAAATGGGTTAATTTACTGGGACACAGAAGTACCAGGAAAAATAAAACAGTTATTATGGAAAGTATCTCACATAATTGCCCTCTACAGAGCTAACCAATTACTGCCCCATAGCTATTCTCTCTCCACTCTCCAAAATACTAGAGAGATGCATCCATTCTCAGGTCTCAGATCACATCCTTGCTAACAACCTCCTCTCCAACACCCAACACAGTTTCCAACCAAACCATAGCACAACCACTGCCTTACCCTCTTTCACTAACACTATCCTACAACATAAAAATGCTGGTTATCTCTCCTCAGCTACTTTCTTAGACCTTTCAAAAATTTTTAGCATGGTACCACACAAACAACTCATCTCTCTTCTCAATAACCTATCCTTCTCTCAATCGGTCACCAACTGGTTTCAAAGTTACCTGTCTGACCACCAACAATCTGTTGTATGGCAGGACAACCTATCCCCCCAACTACCTGTCATCATAGGGGTTCCCCAGGGGTCCATACTTGCACCCGTACTCTTCCCTATTTTCACCAGTAATCTAGCCTCTGACACCACACATGGCACACTCATACAATACGCAGATGACTCAACCATCATCTGCACAGCCCACTCCCTACCCGAACTGCAAAAAGTCGCACAGGATGCATTTTCATCTGTTCATAGGTTCATAGGTTCATAGGTTCCATGCCATTTATTTATAAATGTTAATGGCTACTTGGAAAGGTATCTATCTGTTGAAACTTGGTTATCCCATGCCCAAGTAACAGTCAACCCAAACAAAACTAAATTACTAATCTTCCAACCCACCAAACTTACCCAAGACACCTCTCACTTTAACATCACAGCAAAATACAACACCACTATCCATACTACAGAACACACCAAGTTGCTAGGAGTGGAAATAGACAACAAACTGAACTTTGACATTCACATATCCATGACCATTAAAAAAGTGCACAAAAAATAGGAGCACTATATAGATATAAAAATCAGCAACTACTTACCAAAGCTGCAAAGATTTCAGTAGCAAATTCTCACCTTATCTCCACCCTACATTATGCCTCTCCAATATATACTAACCTAAGACAATGCAACCTAAATAAGCTCGAAACCGGCTACAACAAAATCACCAAATTCACCACAGGGGCTTCCTACCGTAGTCACCACTGTCTCTCACTGGCAGAACTGGGCTGGCTAGAGCTCCCTCACCTCCTTCAATGGTACCAACTCGCACTCGCCCACAAACTAGTAAACCATCCACTAAAAGTCCCATCCCTCCAGAATCTACTCCAACCCTATCTTACCACCAGACCACTAAGATCCAGCAACAATAACCTCCTACAATTCACAACAGCCAATAACCCTGCTGGAGAAGCATTATTCTCCCGCGCTATAGCCAAATTTTGGAACTCCCTCCCACCCTCAATTACCTCTGCAACCTATGGCACCCACTTCAAATCTTTACTAAAAGCACACTTAAAAACATGCTGGATATGCCCTTGCAACCCCCCCCCCCCCCAACATCACTCACTCCACCCACCCACTACATCTCTCTGCACCCCACTAACTACTTTAATTCTAGCAAGCTTGGTTGCTCATATATCTAACTACTTACTATATATTAAGAACATCTTGTAGCTACAAATGTAACTGTCTGTTATGTACCACACAAACAAATTGATTCATTTGTCCACTGATGAATTATGTTCTACATCTGTAACAATGTTCAACATCTGTCACCATGTTTTAAACTTTTATTATGTTCTACAGCTGTTTACAACTATGTTTTATCTTGTATTATGTTCTACAGCCAGTACAATGTCTATAAGTTTTAAATGCTATTTTTCTCAAACTGTATAATGTCAGTAATACTAAATGTGGAGCTTTTCTCCCCGGGCCTCCACTGAAAACGGACCTGCGTCCAGTCATACTCTCCAGGTCAACAAATGTAAATAAATAAGTTGATACCAAGATGGTTACTTTGCATTTATGGAGTCAGAAGGGAATTCAGTAAAGCTGGTGGGAGATGAAAGTGGTTTGGAACAAAAATCAGTATTCCTAGACTAGAAGTATGTCTTCAAAAAAAAGGACTGAGTAAGAAATCAGGCATGCTTCACTAACAAAAAAAAAAAAAACAGTTTGAAAGAGAGATGAGATACACAGCTCATCTGTTTAGAAAATGAGATTCTATAACAGGAATAATTGCTAATGAGTCAGGAATACGCCGAGCATAATAAAATAATTTGCAGTGTACGTGGATCAGGCACCCTCTCTTGCCACTAGTATTTAGTATCTATGAAAGCCCTTGAGTATTCACAAGAAAGGGAGGTTTATCCACCTTCAGGGATTTCTGTAAACCAAGCATGACTGTTATTGTTTAAACAAGACCTAAGTTATTACACAATGCTGTAACTTCCTAATAAAGATATAAAACTCTATAGCGCTTTGCTGATGGCAAAAGCTAAGCTATTCATGAGCAGGCTTGTTTGCACCTGTGTATCACCAGTTAAACATGCGAGAAGTTTAAAATATTAAAACAAGGAGGTGTGCAAAAAGAATTGTACAGGCTATCAACAAAGAATCTAGTTTGTGAATGACTTAGAATAATTCATACTGAAAGACTATAGCAGAGATACATAGCATGCTAGCTATTCCCAGAAGAATTCCTTTGTTGAACAGGATATGGCCTATATTTGCAAAGAAAAAAAGCTGTGGCTTGGCATAGAGGTTGTGGCTAAATATGCACACAACTACATATACTATGACACATACAGGCCACATTTCCCAGTCATTATTCACAAAGTTATATACTCATGTATACACATGTAGACTGTATTTTGTGGTCCTTATTCACACAGGTACATACCCATATTGGCACATACACGCTGCATTTCCCAGTCCTTATCTACACAGCTACATACTCCTATAGACATAAAAAGATTGCATTTCACAGTCATAGATTCATACATTCACAAATTATTCCCAAGCTAATGACCCAGGGGTCCTTTCAAAACCTAGCCAAGTTTTCCTGAAAGAATAATGATGTCCTATATCCAAATAGGATATTGAGGGCCAGGCATTTATATGCTACCTCTGTCCATAAGAAACATGGATGCCGGGCCTGGTATATATTTTCTATTCCCCAGTCCTCATTCACATAGCTAGATACTCATATAAACATATACAAGCTGCATTTCCTATTCCTTGTTTACAAAGGTACACACTCATGAAGACAAATATAAGCTGCATTTTCCAATCCTTATTCTTTCAGCTATACACACACATATATGTATGTATCCATCTCTTTCACTATATATATATATATATATATATATATATATATATATATATATACATATATATATATATAGAGAGAGAGAGAGAGAGAGAGACATACACAGGCTGTATTTTTCAGTCCTCATTCACACAGTTAAATACTCATATAGATACATATGAGCTGCATTTCTCAGTCCTTATTTATATTACATATTCATATAATGATACAGGCTGAATTTTTTCCATTTCTGCCAGACTATTAATCTCCACAACTGACGATTTGAATGTACTAGAACTCTGCTAGATGGGTCATGACTTACTGTCCAGTAATCATTAAAAAAGTAAGACATTTCATCATATTTTATTTCTATCCTAGTCAAGAACTGTTATTTGAAAAATGTTCCTGATGTTTCATTACCCCAAACATCTTTCTTTAGATTAAAGGGTGCAGCTTTGTGTTGGCAACATACTGATACATACAGTTCACTGAAAGATAGGAATGTGCAGTGTTGTGAAATACCACCTCTTTTAGACATACATCCAACCCTACAATACAGATGCAAAAACTGAGCAGTCTAATCACTAAGATATGCTTGATAAGTGTTAGCACATATACCCCATGTAGTACCATGCCTGCTCATGGTCTATAGGGCACAGCAGTATGGTGACCATCAATACAGCTTTTCCTTTTTTTAATGGTCTCTGCTTTTTAATCTATATGAGCCAGCAAGCTATGCATAGGTAGATTGTCTCATGGTGCAGAAATTCATACCTCCTCTAAAACTATAGCTATAATGGGACAATTCCACTCTTTCTTCACCTCCCAAGTGGCACAAAATGATATTCAGCTTCTTCTAACAGTGCACTAAAGGAAAGAACCACTGAAAATGTGTGGCCATGTTTAAATTGCCACAGATGTATCAGTGGTTCCATTACTTTTTCTTCTAAATTCTAATTCTGAATGCAAATAATTCTGGCAACTTCACATTAACAGTACATGTTAGGATGTTCCTCTACACTGGCTCGAATCTGATGCTGAAGAGTTAGAAGGCTTTGGATATCCATTCCAAAAGGCCTGTTGTTTGCATGTTAAAGCAGTCTAGTGTAAGGTGGATAATGTCTTTTCAGAGGATGCCTAGGAAGAAAGTCTCTCTAGTTACATTACTGAGACACAACAGTAAAACAATATGAGCTATAACAAAAGAAAATCCAAAGCAATTAGATACAATAATCACATTCTGAAAGATGATATTCAAAAATGATCTTGTTAGTACATTAAACATAGAGAAGGAAGTTACCCGTGGTGCAAGTCTAGAATGACAGTTCACAACGGGCATATTAAAATGACACAGATCACTAGGTGCTAAGGAAGTAGAAGTCCTCAGAAAAAGATATGAATGGAAAAAAGCAAAGGTAAGACACAGAAGTAGCTGGTTAGATATGGAAACGTTGTCAAGGAAAGAAGCAAATTAAATACCTTTTAGACGATGCCTAAACTGTAAACATGGTTCAGTTACTAAAGAGGCAATTAAACAGACCCTTCTTGGATTTATATCAGCATATGAGCAAAAAAAAAAAAAAAAAAACAGGAGGAAGGGTATTTTATACTTTAGACACTGATACTGATAGCAGAAAATCAAAATAAATTTCAGAAGGCAGAATTAATTTAAGGAAATATGAGCTGAAAATAAATTCTAAAGGGAAGTATTCCATTTCTGAACATGTTAATATATTTCATTATATAACATTTCTTTTCTTTTTGTCTTTTTTTTTTTTCACTCTGATGGATTGGACCAATGGCTCTCCTTCCTGTATCCAGTCAATCTATTCATTCCTCCACTGAGGCTAGATAGTTTTGGCTCATTCATTCCCTAGTGGCCATAATAGTCAGGTGTTAGATAGTGGGCCAGTCTGCAGATCCTGTGGACTCTCCTATGGAGGCCTCTCAGCAGCTCATATGGTCCACCGTGTCTGCTCTTGAAAGGTGCATGTGAGCAAATGCAAGTCCACAACCTCCTGACTAAGCAGCACATTGCTGTGGAGCATGGGCATGCTAGGCTCTTTGCTGTGAGTGATATACCTGTACTCCTGTAAATGTCACCAGTGTAGCAAACTGAACTGCCTCCCTTCTCCTGGATGGGTAAGTGGGCATGTTGCACTTGAAACTGGCTTCCTCACTTTTGTTCCATTACAACAAAAGCCCTGACTGCAGCCCAAGTGATCTCTGTTTGACTAGTGGCATGGGCACTGCGGGGAGGAGAGGAGGGTTGGAGAAGAAGCCTGCTTACCCATCCTGGGAAATGTTTATGTAAATATGGATGTACAAATTTAACCATTAAACAACGGACTGAACTAAGTTTCATGGGGGATGAGATAGAGAGGATGTGAAAGGTAAGAGATAAGAAGTGATTATTAAGTTATATATCTTGAGAAAAGGCTGAGGTATTTTACTTGATTCTGAAGAAAAGCTTTTACCTGTGAATAAAACTAAGTGAATGAAGAAGTATCCTCCAGAAAGGAGGGGAGAGGTTTCCAGAGTTTAAGTGTAGGATAAAAAACAATGGGCTGTATAATGATGCCTGGAGTTTGAAGAACTGGTCTTCAGTCATCATGACTTCTGAGATTATATGATGGAATCTGTGTTATTAGTTTAGAGGCTAAGAGAGAGAGGTCGAGGGAGAACTTGCTGACTATTTAGAGGTTTGAGAGTTGTGAACCAGATAGGAAGTTGTATCTTTGAATGGAATCTCCTTTGCTTTGTCTGTGGTTAAACAGTGGCATTCATGCCTTGGGGAATGAGTGATGAATCAATGGATGTTATTTGAAGTGGTATGAATAGCTTTGCCATTTGTGAGACTAAGATGGCTTTGCCTATGACTGTCCTAGTGAGACTAGATAGAAAGGTGAAGATTTATTTTGCTGAGAACAAGAGTGAGTTAAATCTTTTTTCATGTATTTTCCATATGAAGGTGTATGTTGAGAGAAGGATCTAGCCAGATTCCAAGATTTTTGAAAGAATCAACATTTTCTGTTGAACTGTTGTTGGATCAAAGATTTGAAAGGAATTGCTTGTTTTGGAAGAGTTAAGTGGAAGTCTTTTATTATAAAGCCACCAAATAAGGTACTGGAAACCTGCTTTAGTGCTTACTGCAGTGTTAAGTGTGAGGGATTAGAGATAATAAAACCATGACATCAGAGAAAAGTAAGGAAGAGAGGCGAGGCTGATCTTATGTAAGTTTATTAACTGCTGATAGAGAATAAGATGGGAGCCATTATGGAGCCTTGAGGAATAGTTTTAAGAATGCGGTTTGAAGGTGATATTGAAGAGTTGATTTTGACATCAAATTGTTGATTAATACCATAATTCTGGAACCAGGGAATTACAACTGGGGTAATTCCGACTTAGACCAGATGGTCTATGAGGAAGGAATGATCTACAAGATAAAATTTTGTGCTAAGGGTAACAAAATTGCTCTGTAAGGATTCCTTTATGCATGCCTTAGACAACTTCATCAGTAACAGTCAAGAGCACTGTAATCATTCTATGAGCAGACCAAAATCCATGCTCTTTAGAGCAGACGAGTTGGTACTGGCTGAAGTGGTGTGAGAGTTCAGCACAGGTGATCTTTTTTTAGAAATTTTCCAAAGGAGGGAAATATGAAAATAGGATGGTGTTAAGATTTTGGTGGGTTTCAGATGTATAACTAAATGATTTTACTATGACTGTCTTCCAGATATTAGGTACAATGCTTTGTGATATGCAAATACTGTATACATATATATATATATATATATATATATATATATACATATATATATATATATATATATATATATGTTGACAGTGAGTTGAAACATAGTATCTGCACTGATAAATAAACCATGGATAAAGATTATCTGTGCCTTCAGGGCCACCAAGATGTGTTTGTTCAGTAAGCAGCATTATGTCTTTAATTCTAGCATTTTTATAGTAAAATAGAAAAAGTGTTTGAAGGGAGTGGTAGAGCAGTCAAAGGTGATAATGTGCTAATGAATGCAAAGTTGGAGGTAGTTAGCTGGGAGTTTGTTGTCTGGAAGGCAGAGATATTATCGTGGAATGTTATTTAGTTGCCTGTTTACAGAAATCTTTAGAGCTATTTATTGAGGGGGTGGATTAGATTTCATTCAGTGATGTTTATATTATCTTATTTCGTCTTTAGCAAGGCTAAGAAGCCAGGTTATGTTTTTTCTTGTTAAGGGTGCAGGGTTGGATTTCCAGGAATGCCAAGGTTCATCTCTGAGATTTACCAGGGTTTTGAGCTCATAGGTTTTTCATTGATCCCCCTTGGGTTTGTACAGTCTTGTGATTAAGGGAAAACAAGTGTCTCAAAGGTTTAACTATACTTTAGTTAGCAATTCATCAATATACCAGGGAAAGGTTAAAGGTCTAACAGGTAACCAGTACAAGGGTAGAGAGAATGATTTCAAGTTTGTCGATGTTGGGTTTGTCTGATTAAGGGTCAAAAGCTGATTGGAGTGATATATGGAGAGACGAGGGTTCTAGACATTCTAAATCTTGAACATTTATTCATGATTTTTCTTCTTTTTTAAAAGGACTTAGTTTTTTGATCAAACTTGTCACTCAGTAGATTAAAGGACATTCTATGTCTGGTAGGAATTTTTCATAAACTGCAATCATTTTCCAGAATTTTGGTATGCAGAAAATACCCTACTTTAGTTATTGCAGCATTCAATAACAAGTGAGAATGATCCAGACAACATCATCGCTTATTGAAACTTACTTTTAGATACTTTTGGCATCAGATATATTGGGAGATAAGTCAAATATTGCTGAATCATCAGCATTCAGGATGTTATTAGACAGATGCTTTGAAAATGTATATCATATGCAGCTACAGTAAAAAACAGAGGGCCATAGACAGATCTGTGTCATCTCTGACATGAATATTGGCCCATCTGAATCCCAGTTTACAGATAATGACTGAACCAGCCAAGATTGAAATGACCTAATACACAAGTTGACAGAAATAAAAATGTACAGTATTTTTAACAGTAAGAAATATTTTGCAAAGCCCTGAAATAGAGTTTTGACCAAATGATTTTAATAAATGTCATAATGAAGAAAGTATGTATATTGGTGCTGCACCCAGTATGAAACCTATATTATGTATAGATCATATACAAGGTTAAAAATAAAGTACAATTTGACTGTGAATACACTTTTCAAGTAATTTGATGCAAAAAATTACTAGGAGCAGGTCAGATCTCTGCACTGAAATGAAGAGGCAGAGCAAACATTTCCTTTACTAGTGTCCTGTTTTGTATGGGATTCGGTCTATTTTTCTTGTTCCGCAATTCATCAATAAATAGAAATAATGTTTATTGATTTTTACTGTAGGATATATTATAACATCGAGTGATACACCTGCACCTTTAAGACAGGGAGAAATTAACAGTGATTCTGTATAAGGCTGATTGTTATCTTTCTTTCTTTCTTTCTGTAATTCCCATAGCTACTTGAATGCCTTATAATGCCTTTATTGGATTTCAGTACATGTTTATACTGTTTATATACACCAGCGTGAAACAGAAAAGATTAGTATAAATAAATGGCTCCTCTTAATGAAAATGTGACATTACATGCGAGATCACCTTTTGCCTTTATGCCGTATACAGCTGCCTAGGTTATGTATTATTTAAACCAGATACGGTATTAAGAAAACATATACAAAGTGTATGTAGTGATTAGTTAGCAAGTTTTGTTTTTATTCTTTTACCTATATTACAATGGGGTCTTTCTACAGAACTGTAATTTATCTATAGAAGAATCAGTGCTAAATGCTTTCAGGAATAAATGATTCCTAACCTTAGTAAGGCATCGCTATCTACTGTTTCCCACAATAAGCGCCACTTGAGAAATGAGCAAAATACTTAGTTCACCGCTTATGTATCATTGTTCTTAACTGTTTCAAATTCCAATTCTTTAAGAAGTAGTTCCATAACTTATTATTATCATACTACATACATACATACATGCATGCATGCATCCATACATTCATATATACATGCATGTATTCATACATGCATACATAGTCATTTCCCTGTAATATTACACTCAAATAAAAATATATTTACCTCTGCAATTTATTATAAGATGCTTCATCTCTCTTACATAATCCTGCTATCGCCATATCCTTTTATTTTGCAGTACAAAGTTTGACAAACTGTTACTATTACCTGCCATTTATTCTTTCCAATAGTAACTGGTCTTTCTCCCCACTCTCAGTGGTAACTCTTTACCATCTTCTTTTTTCTGAAATATACCTTTTAAAGTTTCCATATAATATAAATAATACAATCAAAACCAATTTACATGCACAGCTAGCATAATGACTAAGGCCTTTGCCTCCCATGCACAAGGTACAAGGTTTGATCCTGACCTCTGGCCAATGCCTCTGTGAAGTTTGCTAGCTTTCCTCATGTCTCTTTCACACCCTAAAAACATGCTGTCTGTTTCCACCTCAAACTCACACAACAGTAGAGTTGTGGGCAGCAACACAGACTTTATATGGCATCTACTGGGGGAAGAGCTGGACAGAACAACTGTTTTGGATATCAGCTGTGGTGCACAGTACCCTCTAGGTAGAAGACCAAGGATCACAGAATGTGTGCCATGTCAGAGCTAGCCATTCCATGGTGTAAAAAGTAGCTCTAGTAGATCTGGTAATGTTGACCAATGTTGGGTATGGGTATTTGCCCAAGTTGAGTACCCAGCCTACTCTGACCAGCACCAGGGACCCATACTAATGGTTGGATGGAGCTATGAGCCCCTAAAGTAAGGGCAAAGAGAGGCTTAAGCTGCTGTAAGGAGAAATTATTTGAAGAAAGAGAAATGCATATGACTTTGTGGATTACAAATGCATTGTTAATGTGTTTTTTTTTTCTTTATTCCTACCCCTTCTATTTGGTTTAGAAGATCATATGCTGTGAATTGGAGTAAAATGATATAAGGTCACTTGTGAATCATGTCCTAGTCCACAGACATATGATTCTGGTTAATGCCCCTCAGACTAATGGATGATTCAGAGATAGCTCAGCCCCTAATTGCACACACTGGCACACCCTGAAACGGGAAACAGCGTCACCATAAATAATATGGTTTATACCACAGATAGGCAGACCAAGTATCTGAACCGCCCAAAGGAGATACAATGGCCTCCACCATCAGACTTTGTGAACTGATACACATTCCAACCATTAGTTTTATACCAGATAAATAATATGCATGCGATTATAAAAATATACACTGGCCCAGTGGATATGCCTGTATGATATGACTTGGCTGGTAAAGTTGTGGCCACATGACCTACATTACCACTCACAGATTACATTTTTTTTCTGTATGTGTGCATAATTTTCCAACCTTTCTTCTATATTGTTAAGACAGGTACCATTAGGCACTGTAGTAATGTAAGTCACCCACCAAAAGTGCATCACAAATCATAGTTACACTTGTGAACCATTGTGCTTAACATCATGGTTCACACTTGTGAACCATGATGTTAAGCACAATTACACATTGTAAAACTAAGACTCAATGAAAGTACCCTGATGTACTAGTTACATCTGTGATGTGCAATATCATATCCAACAGATCATCATGCTAGTAACTGTGCAGTGCCTAAAGAATGCTGTGTGAGTCCATTGAACATCAGTTGTATGACTACTACATATATGTAGCACACCAAATATATCTGCTGGGAATCCTGCCACCAGTGTTTTGTTTCTGCATAACACATATAAAGTCATTCACGTGTTCATATCTGAATTGACAGGTCAGGCATGTGTAACATTAACATTCATTCTATTGTATATGACATATTACTTTCACATTTGACAGGCATAGCTGATCTTGAATATGATATCCATAGTTATACCTTACTGGCATGCACAATATTAGCACATAGTTAGTGATACACAAGTACATTGTACAACCATCAGACTACCATTAGGACTATTTAGATATATGCATGTGATGTATGACACACTGATATATGTTCATTTTTAGAGTCTGGCATGGTCACTGCCATAAATGATATGTACCTCATATAGTCATACCGACTTCTACCATCAAATGACCATGACAGTACTGTATGTTAATAAATAGATATAGAGATAGATGGATAGACAGACGTGTGTGTGTGTGTGTGTGTGTGTGTGTGTGTGTGTGTGTGTGTGTGTGTGTGTGTGTGTGTGTGTGTGTGTGTGTGTGTGCATGTGTGTGCGTGTGTGTGTGTGTGTGTGAGTGTGTGCGTGTGTGTGCTCATGCGCACATGAGCACTCATACATGCTCTGCAAGGGACACAGAATGCCATGCATATATTAGGCTAGAACTGATGCTTTTTATGCATATAATGTTTTATTCAAGTGTTTTATTCTTGCATGATGTCTGCAGTAGTGGTTTTCTATACAAATTTTGAAATGTAAGCATCTTTACATGTCTAATCTATTATGGCTGTGCAATATTTCATGTTGCATTTTTGGTTATCTGTCTCAGCCACTCATTTTGTTAATTTTTAGAAAGCAGCAAGGTCTTAGAACCTATTTATTCTTTTAAATGCTGTCCATACCCTACAGAATTATCTGAGGATTTGGTCTGTAGTGCTACCAGTTGTGGCTGTAAAGTTTGACTAGGACACTGCAATAAGGCCTAGAAAATAAACAGCAAGCAAAATAAAATATCTAGGTGCAATTCAGCTGTACACAGACACCTATTGTTTGGCATCTACTTCTCAGAAGTACAGGCCAACATGGGAGGACTTTGGCTGACAAAGTTTGCAGACGACTGCAAACTGGGCGCCATAGTGGAAAGTGCATCGGACACGGATATCCTTCAGAAGGGACTCACGGAAACAGATAGCTGGTGCCAGAGCCATGGCCTGAAGTTAAACGCCAAAAAATGTATAGTCATACCCTTCGGGAAAAACAAGGTAACCCCAAGCTACCATATAGGTGGCAATCCACTAAGCACAGAAGAGGTTATCAGGGACCTGGGGACCCAGGTTGACAGTGGCCTTTCTTTTGACACTCACATTGCTAAAGTGGTTAGAAAGACCTTCTACATTGCCCACCTGATCATGAAGGGATTCACATCCAGATCTAGTGAGGTCATTGTTCCCCTGTACTCTTCACTTATCAGACCAATGATCGAGTACAATGCCCCATTCGGGATGTATCTCACCCGACATCTGCAGCAATTGGAGAGACCCCAAAAGTTCCTCACCAAAAGGATAAAGGGACTCCAAAATCTGTCATATGCTGCCAGATTGAAGAAACTCCAGCTCTATTCAGTCGCATACCGTCTGCTCAGAGGTGACATGTGCCTGACATACAAGGCCATGTCCAACCCGAATTAATGGACATGCTCCACCTCAAAAATCCAAATCCACCAAAACCACTAGAGCAAGCGACTTAAACCTTAGCACGGATATAAATAGGACGTGCTGGAGGGATAGATTTATCACTCAGAGACTCCCTATGTTGTGGAATAAAATCCCGGTCCATGTGAGGCAGAGCACCTCGCTGACTCTGTTCAAGAGAAATCTAGACCTGTGGATGGGAGATCGTAGGTTTACCCCAGGAATCATCTCTGTGTCACTGCTGGACAGAGGCACAACAAACTAATGGGCACAGTATTTTTTCATATAAGGGGTGGCGTAAGCCACAATAATTTGGGCTAGGCTTATAAATGCCTTAGGGCAGATAGCCTAGTATAAACCTATGAACCTATGAACCTATAATAACTTTGCTGTAAATGGCAAATGTTAACTATTAAAAAATATAGTGAAAAATAAGCTGTTACTCAACCCTTAAGGCTTTGTCAAATTTAAGAAAAACCTATTGATGTTTTCTGTAATTAGTCCAAAGGTCGCCCTAACAAATGACTGATTATGTGATGATTTGTAAATGCAGTTAAATATACATACTGCAGAAAATGATTGCTGCAAACCTATATGGAGTAAAAGTAAATTAGAAAAAAAAAACATTTCTTTTAAGAATTCTGTTATTCTTCAGTTTATACTTGGAGCTGAAATGGTCATCTAAGCCTTTGCATCTAATGCATTAAGAGCAATCTGCTAGTGTGCTCCCCCTTCTATGGGAACTGCGTCCAAGTCAGCAAAAACTAAGATGAGTTCTCCTTCAGGATCCGTATCATGTTTGGCAAATGCATTCATCCTTGCTGACGTCTTGATCTCCAAAAGTAGCTGCTTTTTCTGGGTTACTTTTGCTTTTTGTGCGTTTGCTCTAATCATTTTCTACTTAGGTGAATTTGAGTTTTATCAGCATTCACAAGTCATGATGTGATTAGCATTTGTCATGGCAACCTGTTGGTTATTTACAGAAGATATTAAATGTTTTTTCACCTGGATCTGATAAAGCCCCAAAAGTAGGGCAAGAGCTCATTTTACTGTGCTACCTTCTTAATAAAGTTACCATCTGCTGTTCACAATGAAAATGTTTGTTCTAATTAAACGTACAAAAGAAATACAGGATTTGCCCCAAATATGACCTATTCTGCTAAGCCCATCTAGAGAACTGAAAGTGTGATATAGCATCTCTCAAATCAGAAATAAAATAACTTACTTTGGTATAAATGAAGCAAGCTGTATTGTTACAAAACTGCAGGTATTATTTTACTCCAGACCTTTCAACTGTACAGATTTTCGCAGACTGTATATATTTTTGCCTTATATTTTTGGTCCATTTTTCATAAAATTGCGTCTCTCTGGCAAATTAGTAGCAAATCATTAAAGAGTGAAGTTAGAAAATAATGATTTGAGTTTTAAACTTCATACCCTTCAGAAAAATTCATGCTAATGCAAAAGCTGTTATTCTATCAACTGTATGTAATATTTCAAAATTGTCCCTATTTGTACCACGTTTTTATGGCTTTGTCCAGATTTCTTACTCTAAGAGGTTGAGGGGTATGCTCTACATTCATACCACCAAAAGTAATAACAAAGGAAATATATGTTTACGCTGTTAAAATGCATAAATCTACAAATTGCAACAGGTCATTCACAATACCTGGCAGATATTGCCAGGAATATTTTCTTTATTTATTTTACATTTGCTGACCGGGTTTGTCCATCTGCGCTGACGGCCCTTTTTCAGCAGAGACCTGGTGAGAAAAGCTCCCCAAGTTAACAATAAAGGTAATAAGAGAAATGAAAGTATTTCAAACTGACAATAAAAGCAATAAAATAAAACATTACAGAGTTTAGGTTGTCATCAGCGTACGTGTTGTTTAAAAGATGCACAGTTTAAAACAGCTTAGCTAAGGAAGGTACAGTAATAAGGATAATACAAGTGATATGAAATAAGTATATGTTTAGATTGAGTGAAGAGTAAAATACGTAGATGAGCTGGCTAAAGAGAGCTGACAGATAAACAGAAATTAGCACCAGAGAGAGGCTGGCAGTGGGCTGTCCTAGGATAGGAAGACAGGTTGTGGTGGGTGAGTACAGTGGCAAGGCCAGTGATTCTTCAGGTATTCTTTAGTGGCGGATTTAAATTCTTTGAGTTTTTTGAGAGACCTAATTTCTAGTGACAGTTTGTTCCAAGATATGGCTAGATAGAAGCTATAGAGGTTGCAATCAATTTTGTTCTTGGGTTTATGGATCTGTAGTAGGTCTCGGTCTGAGTCCTAGATGGCGTATAGAAGGAGATTAAGGGAGATAGGCTGGGACAGTATGATGGCTGATTCGATATGGAATGGATAATCAGAAGCTAAGAGAGGAAAAGCTGATGTGGAAATTCTAGTCAGTTTAATTTTTTTAGTGAAAGACAAGGATGAAATTTATAATTTTGGTTTGCTGCAAATCTGGCCACTTTGTTATAGGTATATTCTAACTTAGGAGTGACGAATTAAGGGTTGTGAGGATTTGAGAGATGAAAAATAGGCCTGGTAGCAAATAAGCATGGGAGAGGAATATTTCTGCTTTGTTAGTGAGGAACTTCTTATCTCTGTATAAGAGGCCATGCTAAAGGTGAGGTTTCCTAATACAATTGTTTGCATGTAATTCACATTTCAGTTGGTCATCAGTTATGACACCTAGATGTTTAGTGAAGGTTCAGCAATGATAGGTGTGCTGTTGAGAGAAAGTATAGAGGATATGGATTTAAGGTTGTTTAGGTTTTTGGGAAGAAAGAGTAAGAGTTTTTTTTTTTTTTTTTTTTTTTTTTTTTTAGTATTCAGTATAAGCTGATTATTGGAGAGCCAGGTTTCAACAGAGTTAAAGGATGACTGAGTAAGTGAAATAATAGCAGAGGGAGTGTCTGCAATAGTGATAACTGTAGAGTCATCAGCATATTGGGCAAGGAATGACTGAGGGCAGGAAGTGTGGAGTAGGTTAGTGAAAATATTGAAAACTAATGGACCGGGAATAGAACCTTGGGGAACAGTCATTTTAACAGGCAGAGTGGGGGAGAGAGCAGTGAGCCATCTCACTGATTGTAGTCGGTCAGAGAGCTAGCTAGAAAACCAGGCAAGAGTATTCACAGAGAAATTACAGTTAGTCAATTTGTTCAAAAGGAGAGAGTGGGAGACTGTATCAAAATCCTTAGAAGGATCTAGGAATAAACATGAGACAAGTTTATTGTTATCTCTGGCTACAGAAATAGTGCAGATAAAGGATAGGAGGGCAGTAGTTGTACTGTGTTTTGAGCATGTTGTCTGGGGTGAATATATTTTCTGGCAATAAGTGATGCATGACTTGCTTGTGTATATATTTTTTTAAGCTTTTTGAGAGAGGTGAAAGGATAGCTATAGATCTGAAGTTGGAGATTTCAGTGGAGTTACCTCCTTTATGTATAGGTAGTGTGTAGAATTATTTCCCAATTGATGGAACTTTAGATTCAGAAATGGAATGGTTAATCAGAGTAGATACAGGAATAGCTAGAGAGTCTGCTGCTACCTAAAGGAAGTTAGGAGGTATATTGTCTGCAGATGAAGAGCAGGGTTTTAGTTTGCAGAGTACAGATTTAAGGTAGCCGGTGAGTACAGGTTTAAGGAAACAAGTTGTAGTAGAATATAGAGTAGGAGAGGGGTTGGGAGAATTTACAGTGTTAGTAGTAGAGAAGTCCGAAACCAACAGCTTCCTAATGGATTCAATGAAGTAGGAATTGAAAATGGCTGTGGTTTCTTGTGGTGTGTTTGTTGGGCAGGGGTTAGGAAATGAGGGGTTGCCAGGAAGCAGTATTTGATTAATTGCATGTCAAAATTTTGTAGGATTTGATCTTTGAGCAGTTGGTGGGTTATAATAGAATTTTTTTTGTCTTTATTGATATGCCTTTTTGTCAGGTTTCTAAGTTCTTTATATTTTTGTAAGTGGATGGGTAGTTTGGATTTTACCCATGTTTTCCACATTCTGTCCATAGATTTCATCAAGTTGCGAGTGGCTTTAGTTAACCAAGGTGATATATTGGATTTTATACAGCCTTTGCAGATGGGTGCAAGTAATTTAAGAATATCTAGAAAAGTAGAGTTAAATGAGTGTACTGCATCATCTAGAGGGATATGGGTCAGAAAATACCAGTTAATTTTGGAGGAGGGAATTAAAAGTGGAAGTTTGATAGCTTGCGACATGTAATGTATCTGTGTGGTTTAGGGAAATGTTGAGTGAATCTAAGAACTTTTTCTGGGGAGTGATCACTTAGAGAGTCAGGTAGGGTTACAGGGTTATGATACTTAAGTGGATCAGAGACTAATATCCAGTCAATAAGAGAGCCAGTGTTGTAAGATTTGTTAGCATGGGTTGGTGTAGAGATAAGTTGTATAAAGCCATGCAAGTTAATAGATAAGTTAGAGTTTGGTGAGCAAAGGGATAGCCAATTTATGTTGATGTCACTAAGGAGGATGATTTCATTATGTATGCATTGAGAAAGGTAAGAGAAAATACTTTCCAGTAAGGGAATGCTGTCCCTTGGAGGAATATAAAAGGCTGCTACAGTGATTGTGATATAACTGTTAAGTTTAAGGTCAGCAGTCAAGATTTCAGCAGGTATGAAGGATGTGATTGGTTTGTATAGTCATGTAATAGTAAGGTGGTTGGAGTAGGCAATGGCGACTCCTCCCCCCTTTTTTCTTTTGGTGGTCAAGTCGAAGTATATTATATCCAGGAGAGAGAATGTCTCTATCAGGATTTTGAGGTTCTTGCCATGTTTCTGTGAGGGTGATAATATCTGGGGAGTGATTTGACATCCAGGCATGGAATTCACTGACCTTATTTAATACACTTCTAATATCCATTGAATAAAAATATATATATATTTTTTGGAAGGGTAAGATGCCCTGTATGTTGGGAAGTAGAGTTGCTGGTAGCAGAGGGAGAGTTTGGGCTTGGATTTGGATGAATATCACCTAATAGTAATGGAGTTTTTGAGAGGAAGTAGAGGTTATAGAGAGAAGGATAGTAGCAGACATACTTTATTTTACTTTTTGTATAGTTTGTGGGGGTAGGATGAATTTTGATTTTAAGAAGGAGAGTATTAGGAGGAGAGATGGAAGAGCAGTTTATGAAAGAGGGAAGTAGATGTGAAAAGACATTAGGATGAGTATAAATTGGAACTAGGTATTCATGTGTTAGTTGGATATTATAGGAGGTTAAAAAGTTAAAAGGTAGTAAGGGAGCCAAGTAGAAAAAAGTGCGGATCATGTGGGTCATGTTAGTGAGGTAGGTCAGTAGTTGTAAAGCAAAGGTGGCAGATGTTGACTCATAGGAAAGGTATCAATTTACATTCATGGCTGCAAGTGGCGGAGTTGGAATAGGCAGAGAGTTTTTAGGCAGAGCTAATGGGGACCTAGTTATTATGTGGTTGTGGGAGTTGGATTGGGAATTCAGAATGTCTTGCATGTCTAAAAGGTCCATGAAGAAACAGCCCAACATTGAATGGTTCCATAATGGGGAACTGCTCACTGAAGAAATAGCAAATGGTTTCATCCTCACAGCACATGAAAAAATATTTCTCCAAAAACAAAGAGATGCAAAATTATACTATCTCAGACAAGCAGTATTGGCTGAAGTAATGCTGACTTGATCAGGCTCACTACAATGCTACATAAACTGCTTTATACTTATGCACTAAATGCAGACAATTATTAAAAGAAAAGGTAATGGCAGACAGTACAACCAAGTAACTAGCTGTATTTGTGAAAAAGAAACAAATAGTGCCCTACATTTTTCTTACAAAACAGCAGCAGTTTCCTTTCTTCAGTGTTTAGTTTTGATAAGACTGTTGTTGTTGTTAGTGGTGGGCTGTCAATCCCCTTATTATTACAGTGAATTTAATAAAATAGAAAGTTAAGGCAACCATGCCCTCTCTACAAACAATATTATCAAGATTCAGTTTTCAAGGGAGGGGGGGCAGCCACGGTGGTGCAGCAGTTAATGTTGCCACCTCACAGCAAGAGGTTCCCTGGTTTGATCCTTGGCTGGGGTGCCTTCTGTGCGGAGTCTGCATGTCCTCCCTGTGGTTGCGTGGGTTTCCTCCGGGTGCTCCGGTTTCCTCCGACATTCCAAAGACATGCTGTAGGTGGATTGGACACACTAAATTGGCCCTAGGCATGAGTGCATGCATGTGTGTGCCTTCTGTGGAAGGTTGGGCACCGGGCTGGCAACTCAACACCGTAAAACTCCACTGATAATCATGAGCAGACAGTGATCCGCTGTGGCGACCCCTAACCAGGAAAAAGACGAAAGAAGAAGAAGTTTTCAAGAGAGGAACTTTGGCCATTTTACTGAAAAACTAATCTTGGATTTATTTTACTATGCAGCTGATTTCAGGCAGCTATGGGGTGGGCAGGGGATGTTAAAAATAACACTCTTCAGAAAGTATTGACACTGACTTTGTTGTACCTCATACTGCACATATAGTTGTTTCTTTTAAAATCAATAAACCAGAGGACTGTAGTTCATTTGAGCCAATGGTTAAGATAATTTTATCACTTATTAAGAGAGCAAAGTTACCAGCAAATAATACTATTAAATATATTTACTGTGGTGCAAATCCATCTTCATCCAGACCCACAAGTACAAGTATTTGTAAATACAACTTAAAACAGTTTAGGGCCATGGCAGTTATTATTAGAAGAGAGAGAACTTTCTTGGCAGCTTAGACTCAATGCTTTTGTTTACCCAGGACTTAATGACCTTTGCGCTTTAAAAAGTGTGTTGAAAATGAAGTCTTTAGAGAAGTGATTTGCTATACAAAATAAGTATTTTATGGTCATATTGCTTATGTTTTTTAAATATTTGTATTTATGTGATGTATTTTTATATATATATATATATATATATATATATATATATATATATATATATATGGGTCTACTGCTTTTCATCGAATACCACGTATTCAAAAAAGAGCAGTAGACCGCTCTGTTACGCGAAAGTGCACTTATTTGAAAGTGCACTTTCACGAACTCAGTTTCTACGAACGGATCGCACCACAGTGGGGTACAGTAGGAAAACATGCTATGTCCTCCACTGTGGTGTGGTAGTCACGGACCTTAGGGTTAAGGCACGGGTCATGGTAATGGGATAGCCCTACTAGCTATCCCCTTACCATAACCCGTGCCCTAACCCTAAGGTCCATGACTACCGCACCACAGTGGAGGACAGGCTATCCTCCACTGTGGTGCAGTAGCCACAGACCTTAGGGCTAGGGCGCAGGTCATGGTAAGGGGATAGCCCTACTAGCTATCCCCATACCATGACCCACACCCTAACCCTAAGGTCTGTGACTACTGCACTAAATGGCAGTATGTACCCCATTCGCTGAAGTGGGTTTCGCGAAAGTGCACTTTCGATTAAGTGCACTTTCGCGTAACCCAGGGTCTACTGTGTGAGTTCGAAGAAGTGTATTTTCGAACTTATACATTAGACCCTATATATATATATATATATATATATATATATATATATATATATATATATATTCTTTCTAACCTGTTTTAAATTGTATTTACAAATACTTGTACTAGCTCTTTAAACTTTAATTGGGGTGATGATGTCATGAAGGGAGTTCTGCTATATATTGAATCATTTGTAATTTGTAACTTAAATACAACATGTTGGAGGGACAGGTATGTATCACAGATAATACCCATTCTCTGAAATAGGCTTCCCATCCATGTGAAGCACCGCCATTCCTTAAACCTATTCAATCATAACCTGGACCTGTGTATGGAAAATCGGAAAGTCAGCCCTGGTTTGACACTTATGTCTCTGATAGAGACAGCCATTAAATCATGCCCTAACTAACATATGCCCCTTAAAATAACCTCTAAGGGACAAGAATTCATGGCATACATTTGGGTCGCATGGCTAGGCTTATAAATATCCCAGTGGCCATTAGCCTAGTATAAAACCTATGAACCTATGGCTGGTATGGCAGTCTTTTTTCACTAATACAGATAAAATTCCCCCTACATTTATAATAGCTGCAGCAAATTTAGCAAGATATATGGTTATGCAGTCAATAGGTCCATGTCAGAAAATATTAATCCCCATTAGCCCCTTTGCACCAATATTTGCTATGCAGTATTTCATCAAATGGGACCCCCCCACTATAATATACTTAATGACTGAACTAGCCAGTCAATTTTACGAATGCAACACAATTGTGTTTAAGGGATGTCTATGGAAAAATATGACAAGAAGTGTATAGCACTGTAACTGAATTCCTATCCTAATATCGCAAAGAATTCTGAGCGCAAAGTTGCAGTTATTATTATTATTATTATTGTTGTTGTTGTTATTGTTGTTGTTGATGGTATCATCAGAATCATCATTATCACTGCTATGATTGATTTATCAGACAACTAAAGATTAGACAGATGAGATACCTGTATCCATTAACATTCTTTGGAACCACAAATGAAAATAAAATTTACATTTTCTTCAAAGGAAGATATAGGATCGATGCCTCTCTTGTAAAGCATTTGAACCTAATCGCTATTTAAATTCTAACATAGCAATGATTAATCCACCGTAAACTGCAGACTGGAATGTGGGTATTTGATGAAATATTTATACGTAACTGATCAAGCCTTGAAATCTCAAAACCATAAAACTGAAATCAGTTTTCACAAACTGAACTAAAGACTGTTATTTAGGGAGCATTTAACTTATAAATTAAATAAAAGATTTTTTTCAAGGGAGCAAGATTCCATGTACTCTCCATCTAAATGCTGCAACCCACTTCCCTGTTCCTTAAATATCCCATCACATGGACAACTCAAGGGTTAATGATAAATACTAGTTTATGCTGGAAAAAAGTAGTTCCGTTTCTACAAAATTGCATAACTCCACAGTTATACTATTTAATCAGCTGAGAAACAGTTGGAAGAATGCAAGATCACAGAGGGACATCAAGCTTTCTGCTATTTCATTGAATTCTTTGATAGTACAATTGTTCTTTACTAAATCTGAAGCAAGTAGCAAATGCATGTTTTTTTTTATTTTCATTCATTATGTGCTGTAGTGAAATGCTGGGTATTCTCTTTTAAAAATAAGTATAGCTCAGCCGTTCCTGCAGGAAATTATAGTTCACTCACTTGGTATGTACATTACATTTGTTAGAGGGGATCAAGACACCATGACTGCTTTAGTCATGTTCATAATCTAAAATTTACAGTCTCACTTTTCCTGTCAATAACTGATATCAAAGACTTACATCTAAGATGTACAATGTCTTTAGGGATGGAGCATTCTAGGACTTTAGTTCTGGCTGTACTTTTTGTGGCAAAGAGTGTTTGTTAACTTCTCAACAAGCATAGCATTGTCATTGCGCATGTACATTTGAATTTGATATCATTAAGCTTATTTATATGTTATTTACTTATTTCTTTATTTATTGCCATTTGATTACCAGGAAAGTCCAACTGAGTAGAAGTCCATTTTCAGTGGAGCTTTGGGGAGAAAAGTTCCAAATTATTACAAAACATTTTAAGTACAATAATTATACAGTCTTCAAAAATAAAACCAAAACATCTGCAGTTTACATAATTGAAACAAATTAGACATAATATAAAAACATTGGTTAAAAATCGATACAAATTACATGACAGTCATTTAATATTCAGAGAAATTTTAGCCAATTTGTAGAGAAATTAAAGATAAGTTAGTCTAAATGAAACAGGAATTGCATTATGAAGTGAGGGAAAAACAGGCCTATAGTATATTTAGAGAGAAATATGAATCCCTTTTCGATATGAAATAAGAAACTTTTTCAATACCAAAAGTGGGCATCTTTCCTCATTCAAACGTATGTCTGAGCTTACTCTTTCCTTCAACAAAATAGGAATGGGCACAACGTCTTTTACAATATTTTGGGCCACATATAAAAATCTAGGGCAATGTAGACTTGCAAATAGTGTGTCTACATGTTGATCCACTGTGCAAAAATGTGTAACTGTTTTGAATCACACTTTCTTCATGGAAGAAAAACTTTCCCTTTCCTTATGGTGCCAAAACCTTGGAGATGATAGTACTATAAGAATCAGAAGATGACAAAATAGCTATTGAATGGATGTGCTCGACCTTAGAAATATGCAAAAACATTCTTCTTCACCTAATCAGCAATCTTAGCCATCATCTTTGGTGTTTAAAAGAAATAGTACATAATGTGGCAACAGTATAACTGCTATGATGCCAAACAGGTAATCAACATATCAGTGCTATGATACTGGCTTATGGAAAGTACATCTACTGGGGAAGTAATCATACATTCAACATGGCATTTAGACCTTTAATGGGAAAACTCGGCTTAGAAATTGAAGAAACATCATATGTATTTCATTGTAGCTTGGATATATATGCAGTGATAATGCCTGTGCATCTCTCTAACTCAGTAATATTTTATAATTTGTTATATCTTTACATGGCTGGACAGGGGGCTGCCATTTTTTTTAAATAAATGAGTCTTCCTCTTCCTCCTTTTCCACAATGCAATCCCCTATTGTTTGATACTAAAACTGAATTTTCTGTATATGTAGTACTGATACATTTTGTGTAAAGCTGTAATATTTGGATGGTGTTGTCTTATAGCCAAATATAAAAGGTAAAGGCTTAGAACTGGGTAAGGAAAATAAAACTAAAAAAGTTTGCTCTGTACCCAAGTATGCTACGAAACAACAAAATAAAATAAAAAGCCGATTCAATACAGACTGCATGTGTCTATTCAAATAAATGCTTTCTTTAGTGATTTTATTTATCTTAAAGTACCCTAGACGTCCTCAAAAGTGAGGTAATTTCAGCCTATACCATTTAAATAACCAACTTAAATCATATAACATTGATTAACTGAAATACTTCTAAAATACAAAGGCTGCAAAAAAATGGAATAGGTTAACCATTAAACTAAATGCTTGTAAAAATATATAAGTATAAACAACAACCATGTCTAAAATGTAGATTTTGTATCACTTGTGTACAGATGTGTTTAGTACACTTCTAATACTAAGGCACACATTTAAATCTGGAGGTTCCCTGCTTTTCATTTCTTGGGTCAATGGCTCAATAGGTAGTACACTGACCATTGGTGATACAATATCAGAAGGCTGTAAGTACTATTCCAGCAAAGGTGTTCGGATTCATTTTTCCGTTATAATAAGGGAGGTACTGTACTCCTGGGTGTGTTATCCATTGGTTGAGATGTTAAACTGAGGACTCATTTGTCTGAGTTGGTGGCATTGCAGAAGGATGTAAAAATCCCATAATACTCACTGAAAAAAATAGAAGATGTTCACCAGTTCTCTGGCCAAATTTCCCCTAGTCAGTATGAATACCAACTTGGGTCTTCCATGAAAGAGGACACTTGCCTAGTGGAACTAACCAGGCACCAAAAGATAAATACAATAAATAAACTGCCAAAGTAGTTCCCTGTTCTCAAGAAAATTTACAGACCATCACCCCCCCAATCCCAGAGTGACCTTTTCGACTACAAAAATCAAAACTCCTTAAAAATATTGCAATCAGTAAAATGCTTATATAAAGTATTAGGAGTATTATTATTTCATATTACCTGCTTATGTTTGTATACCACCTGTAATAACTTCATTGTCCTTTTCCCAGCATAAGAGCTGATAAAAGAGAAATATAATGCAATGTATATGACTCCTTCACTATTACAATCAAATCATTCAGAACTCCAATAAAAACAGATAAATATTTTAATATCAAAACTGGATCACTATTGATAAACTGCTATTTTTGGCGAAATCCAGAAGCATAAGTACCAGTCATTTTATTACTGTCTGTTGGTGTAATATCGGCAATGGAATATAACAAATTTTGCCCTGCTTACTAAAAATGGTGTGAGACTCGCCCAATTTGCAATGTCCAGATAACCCAATGATACTTACCAGGTATCATATCCACTGCTTCTACACTATAAGAAACTAGAAGTACATGTAAAAAAATCCTTAACATCCTTAGACACTGTAATCAAATGTGGAACCAGTTACCAAACTTAAAAGGAAAACAGGACTTCCAGTAACTCTAAAACTAATTATTCTCTATAGCATTTGTGCAGTTCAACCAGTCTGAGAACATTTTCATTGTTACAAGTAAGTTTGGATAAACATATTCCTTGAGTTTTATTAGCATTCTTTTTTACGGATCATGAGTGCCACTATTTGCATGTATATAATTATAACAAAGTGTGGGTTTCCTGTAAATGCTAAAGGAATTTTTTTAACCTTTATCAAATCTGTTTTCAGTTTCAAGATAATATATTTTTGATTTGCCATATTTAGCTAAATGATGTACTTGAATTCAAAATTGAAATCAATGTTATGATTTATTTTAAAGACATTAAACAAAATAATTAGATAATCAATACAACTGATGTAGAATAAAACTGACTTGAAGGACTCTACATGTAAATGTTAGATCTTTTCTATTAACGAATACTTTAGCTAAAGTGTGTGAGAGGCATAATAATTTGTATAGCTACTCCCCTGACTTGCAGAAATAACTACTGCTGGAGGCAGCTCTTTCTTCCTGTAACTGTTGTTAGTATATTAGGGCAGCTAAATCTCCATGTACTGAAAAAAATTACAATTGGGTTTCTCTATCATAACCAGTTACTTATATGTTCTTAAAATGCATGCCAAAGTTCACATTTCGAGCTTCACTTCACTCCATCACTTTGTGAATATCTTGACATCCATTTCTTGAACACATTTAATAAGCTGATTCTGATCAGACAACTGACTGAAATCACCATTTGTGAAATCAGAAAAGTACAGAACAGTGATGCTTTTACTGAGTCTCAATCTGCCACAGAGATGACAGTGTGAAAAAAGTGCATCTGGACTTAACTAATGGTTTTAAAAGTTGTAGCGCTCTTTGTCACCCTGATACAAAAACTGCATTTTAACTCAACTAACGACTTTAGAAACTGTAACAGTCCTGTCACCCTAAAACAGAGCATTGTATCTGGGCTGAAGTAACAGCTTTAAAATATGTAAAAGTCATGTCACTCTGAGAAACAGAATGGCATCTGGGCTCAAGTAATGTCTTTAAAAGTTGTGACATTCCTATCAACCTGATACTCAGAACTGCATCTGCGCTCAACTAAAACCTTTAAAAGCTGTAACAGTCCTATCACCCTGACACACAGAACAGTTTTAGACCACAATTAATGACTTTAAAAGCTGTAATGGCCCTGTCACACTGCTCCACAGAACTGCATTAGGACTCAACTAACAATTTTAAAAGCTGTGCCAATTTACAGGAAGCCACAGACAATGGGGAACAGCATCAGATATGCTAATAGATGGCAGTCACTCCAGGACTACATCAACTGATGCTTTCAATAGCTGTGAAGTACTTAGTGTTGCCATACAAATTAAAGCTGAAGCATTATGCATTACAAAATATCACAATAAGATCTCCCTGATTGTAAGCCAGTTTACTAAGTGTTCTCAAAATGGATGCTGATTCTCCTCCTGAACTTCACTCTTAGACAAATTTCTTGACATACATTTCTTGAAAACATATTAAATTGGTTATGATCAGTGATCCATTCATGTTCACCTGCATTATTATTTTTTTAATGCGACTGACTGATTTAAGTACTGTGATGTTATTGTGCAGCCTCAATGCTATGCCCATGACAACAATGAAACTCTGTGGCCAGTAATTGTGACAGCAGAATTACCAAACTACTGCAGTAAACATGGCAAAATATATACTAACCTGGGAAATTCAGAAAGAACCCTAACACTGATGGCATGAGCTGTGGCCAAATGGGGCTGTTTACATGATATAGGAATTGTGACTCATAGACATATTAGTTGCGATCAGGAAAGACCTCATTAATGACTAATTTGCATGTCTGCATTACCGTTAACTACAGTCAGTGCAAATCATTACTTTCTAGTGGTTTTTAACACTGGCAGCCCATGTATTGTGCTGGCGTAGCCACCCCATCATTTACTCACACACACACACACACACACACACACACACACACACACGCGTGCGCACACACACACACACACACACATTTAAACAAACAAGCAAGCACATACACAGACACACACACACAGACACACGCACACAGACACACACACACACACACACACACACACACACACACACACACACACACACACACACACACACACACACATACACACACACGAACATTACCTGTTTGCTAAACTCCGATTAAGACAGGTGACAGTCCAGCAATTTTCTGAATCATTCATCTGCATAAATGCTTTCCGCAGGCATTTGTGGGAGTGAGCACATGGCTCATTGGCACAGTCTGCCATGCCAGAATGCCTCATTAGCATTTGTAGTAGGTCTTAGAGACAACCTACTGTGCTGCTGTACCTCTAGGAGTTGCAACATTGTGGCAAGTCTGTCTCTGAAGTGGAAATGGTTACAGTGAGGCAACTTCCGTGTCTGATAATCCCATGAGGATCAAATGTTTCAGAGACCATATTTACTTCAGTGACTGCTTTCATTCCGGAAGGGTCATAGCAAATATTATGCTGAAATCTGGCCAAAAATATACAGTTCATGGTAAAACAGCCATCTGTTCTCTCAGATTTGCATAGCAACAATGTAATGACAGATAGGTGATTGCATGCATTCTATAGAAGCTCTACAGGTAATGCAGATAAGCTGCTATGCAGACACTTATTCATTCATTAATTACATGTATTTATTTATTTATTTATTTATTGCTGTTTCTTTGTGTGTTAACCAGGTAAACTCACTAAAGCCTAAGTGCTTTGACTTTCTTACAAGCATACAGTAGGCAATGAAAGGTGAGAGAATCAAACCCAGGATTATAGAAAGGCAATGAAAGGTGAGAGAATCAAACCCAGGATTATAGAAAGGCAATGAAAGGTGAGAGAATCAAACCCAGGATTATAGAAAGGCAATGAAAGGTGAGAGAATCAAACCCAGGATTATAGAAAGGCAATGAAAGGTGAGAGAATCAAACCCAGGATTATAGAAAGGCAATGAAAGGTGAGAGAATCAAACCCAGGATTATAGAAAGGCAATGAAAGGTGAGAGAATCAAACCCAGGATTATAGAAAGGCAATGAAAGGTGAGAGAATCAAACCCAGGATTATAGAAAGGCAATTAATTTTTTTATTTTATTTATTTTACATTTGTTGACCGGGCTGGTCTGGTTGGATACATGTCCATTTTCAGCAGAGGCCCGAGGAGAAAAGCTCCACTATATACTAGTAACTTACAATAAACAAAAAATTTACAAAACATATAAGCAAATAAAGGAACATTATCATGTAGTATAGTACAATGCAGAGGCAGTTTAACAAGAAATAAACAGTAGTGAGGAATCATTATCCCATAATATTTGCAAGAGTAAGACTGCTAAAAAATGAAGAAGAGAGAAAATAGTGACACATGGAGAGTCTATAAATATTTACACCATTAACAAATTAGGATAAAACATGTTGTGCCGGGGTACTAGCTTTAGGATAGAGATTTGCACAGAAGTGATCAGCATGTAGGTTAGATAAAAGGAGAGATGACAGGTTGCAGTGATGTATCAAGTATAAGGAGAATGGCTAGTCTAGGAAAATTAATATGCAGGTGGGTCGCTAGGTGCACTACACTGGAGGGATAGAAGTAGTGAAAGAGGCAAGTAGAAGTGAATGGAGAGGACTGTAGAGAGGGATTGTTTGCTGAGCTCAGTCAGGATTAGAGCAGGGGCATAGCCAGTGGGATTGCAAATAGTTTCTTAGTTGTTTTTTGAAAAGGTGAGAAGAGCCTAAAGTGGTCAGTTCTACGGGAAGTTTATTCCAATATGATCCAACAGTATTAGCAAATAAGGAGTCACCTGCTTTATTATGAGATTTGATAGTAGCTACTAGAAGTTTGCTGGCTGAGCGAAGGGAAGTAAGATTTTTGTATGGGGCAATGAGGTTATTAAGTATGGGTGTATTAGAGGGGTAACGGAGAATTTTATACGTGATGACCAATTGATGTAGGAGAATTAGATTCGGAGGTTCCAGCCAGTTAAGGTTTTTGAGATTAAGACAATGGTGAGTACGGAATGGGGAACCTGTGGCAAACCTGGCAATATTGTGGTAGGCAGTGGCAAGTTTCTGAAGGTTAGCTTTTGAAATGTTGATAAATGATGGAGAGGCATATAATAGTGTAGAGATGAGATGGGTTTGGGCAAGAGACACTCTGGTAGTTGTAGTAAGAAAGGGCTTAAGTCTATAGAGGGCACCTATCTTTTTATTAACAGCCTTGATGGTTAGATCAGTGTGGCAGTCAAAGTTTAGTTGATTGTCTATAGTAACGCCTAGTAGTTTAGTGGAACAGTCAGGTTTAATGATAGTGCCATTGCCAGACACAATGGAAAATGAGATTGGGGCAGATTTAAGGGTTGGGGTGAAAAGTAGTAATTTGTTTTTTTTTGGGATTAAGGAGGAGACAGATATGTTGGAACCATTTTTCTGCTGCCGTAAAGACTTTTTGGGTAGAAGAGTGAAGTTCTTCTGGAGATAAAGCAGAACAGATGAGAGTTGAATCATCGGCATACTGAATACAAGTGGATGTTGGGAGTGAAGTAGACAGGTTATTTATAAATATGGAGAAGAGGAGGGGACCTAAGATGGATCCTTGAGGAACACTGATAGTGACTGGGAGCTGAGAGGATATATGGCTGTCCTAGAGGACTGCTTGTTTTCTATCTTTCAAATAAGAGTCAAACCACTGTAATGCCAAAGAGTCAAGTGAGAGGGATTTCAGAGTATCTAGGAGAAGTTGATGGTTGACCGTATCAAAGGCTTTTGAGAGGTCCAGGAATAAGGCAGAGGAGAAAAGGTTGTTATTGCAATTTTTGTTGAACATGTCTGTGAAGGAGAGAAGGGCAGTGGAAGCACTATGGTAGGGCCTAAAACCATGTTGGGAGTCTATGAGTAAACTATTTTGCAGGAGATGATTTAAGAGTTGATGGTGTATACAACATTCCATAATTTTAGATAGTGGAGATAGTAGGGCTATAGGCCGGAAATTAGAAAGTTCATTAGAGTTACCTCCTTCATTCAGAGGAATGATATGGGAGACTTTCCAGCAGGATGGAATAGTAGATTCGGTTATTGTTCTGTTAATTAAGATGGAGACAGGGTAGGCTAGTTCTGCTGCTGCAAGTTGCAGATATTCAGCTGGTAGTTTGTCGGCTGAAGGGATGCAAGGTTTAAGTTTAGAGAGTAACTTACGTATGTGGGTTGTGGAGACTGTAATAAATTTTAGAGTGGGGGTGTTATTTTGAGGAGAGGTCTTTTGAAGGGAAGGGGGGGAATCATGGTGTTTGCTAGAGAGGCGACTGTTTCAGAGAAGAAGTTGTTGAATGTATTGGCTATTATATTGGGTGGGGTCTGAGCTAAGCTAGCTGGTGTAGGCATTTTGGAATTCCCTGGATGGAGCAGTTTATTGATTCCTGACCAGAATTTTTTGGGGTTGTGATTTTGGTTTTGTTGATATTGAAGGTAATAATTTTTTTTATCGAGATAGGTGAGTTTTTTTGTAGTATTTCTGAGGTGTTTGAAGTTTTGATGGTCAGTTGGGTTTTTAGTGGTTCTCCATTTTGTCCATAGTTTATTTCTAGCTAGCATTGTTTGTTTGTTTTTTTTGGAAAGCCAGGGGGCAGCTTTGGATCCTATTCTAATTAATCGAGAAGGGGCATGACGCTGGAGAATTTGTAGGAAAGTGTTATTAAAATGGGTAACTGCTTCGTCAAGTGGGAGGTGTTTTAGAGCTGACCAGTTACATTCTTTGAGTTCATTAAGGAAAGAAGGCAGGTTAAAGTTTTTTTTGTTACGTACAGTACGATAAGTAGCCTGTTTGAGATTGTTATTTTTTTGTTTAGTGATGTAGGTGAGGAGATGGTCACTGATATTGTCTGGGAGTATTCCAGTTTTATATGAGAGGGGATTGTTGTTGATCAATATCCAGTCCAGGATGGCTTGTTTATTGGTTGATTTGTGAATTCTAGTAGGGGAGTTTATGGTTTGTTGAAAGTTAAAGAGATTGAGGTGAATGGTAGGTTTGGGAGAGATGCAGGAGTTCCAATCGATATTAAAGTCTCCTAAGATTATGGTTTCTTGAGGAAAGCTACAGGAGACCCAGCTAAGAATATTTTCAAGTGTGTTTAAGTTATTGCCTGGAGGGATGTAGGAACATATTATATAAATGGCTTTGTTCTTATTAACTTGGAGTTTGCTGCAGAGTATTTCAGCATTGGCTGGGGAGGGAGGCAGGGAGTCAATTAAGGCCACTTGTAGATGGGATTTGTATAGTAAGGCCACTCCCCCACCCTTTTTGTTAAGACGATCTTGCCTTAAAGTGCTATAGCCAGGAGGAGTGATTTCGTTGTCTCTGGTACCTGGTTTAAGCCATGTTTCAGTGAGACAGAGGATATCAAATGCATAGAAGTCAATTAAAGCATGGAGTTGTGTGATTTTATTGTTGATGCTACGAATATTTAGGTGTGCTATAGAAAGGGAGTTAGTAGAGAAAGGTGAACTGAAGTTGTTAGCAGTTTGGTTAGAAAGGGTGTGGTTGAGAGGATTATTGGGGCCAGGGTTGGGGTGGATGTCCCCGTGTAACAGTAAAAGTGTTTGTGGGATTGGAAATATCTTTGAGTTTTTGGAGGGCATTCGATAAAACCGTCTAGTGGTTTGAAACCCGTTACGGTGTAATTTGTGGAAGAGCGGGGGAAGGTAGGGACAGGATGATAGGATATTAGTATATGTTTGTTCAGCTAGAGGAAGGATAGAGGTTATGTGTTTAGCTAAATTAGGAGATTTGCTAAGGGTAAGATATTTGTAGGAAGTAAGAGTATAGTAAAAAAGAAGGATGTTAAGAAGTAGCAGAAAATAAAGTAGTTTAAGGCTTAAAGGCATATTTTTAGTGAGGTGAGGTTAGCAAGGTAGGAAATAGGAGGATTAGGATGATGGGGAGTGGGGTGTGGCAGTTAGATAGGAGTATGGAGAGTGGGGTGTGGTGGTAATACAGAAGTATGGAGTTAACAAGTGTGAGTGGGGCAGGAAATGAGATAGGATGTGAGTAAATTGGAGGTGTGGCAGAGGAAGTATAAGGGTAGGGCCTCTGGGGGTGGGTGGAATTTGGGGGTAGGGAGGGGAGCAGAGTGAGCCCGCAGGGCGAACAGAGCGGGAAGAACCAGTGAGGGGACCAATGGCAGTAAAACAATCAGAGAAGAAGAGAGAAGCACTGTGTATGGTGCAGGGTAAGAGTGAACTATAGGGTAAAGTGCAGGGAGGAATATGGTGGGTTTGGGGAGATAAAATAATTGTATGGTAGCTAAGTGAGGTAGCAGGGTTGGCTGCAGTAGATTAATATAGAGGGGTTAAGACTAGGGGATAGCAGGAAGCAAAGTTCTACTGTGAGGATAAGGGAAATAATTTGTTTTCTAATAGACAGGGCACCACCTAGTGGCAATGTTGAGGAATAACGAGAGACAGAGCAAGCAGAGAGCTCACCAAAGTGATGTGTCTAGGTAGAGGGGAGAGTTGCCTTAAGGACAGAGATGAAGAAAGGAGGGTAAGGGAGGGTCACTTAACTGCTACTGGAGGGGGGGGGTAGGCTGCTGGTTAACTTGGGAGGGAAGTCAAATAACCTGGAGAATAAAGTTAAAAAATACAATAGTGGGACATACTTTCCAAAAAGGACTATTCAGGGTAGACAGTCTTAGTGGGGAGGACGTATAAATCCTATTCAGGATTGTGTTCCTTAATATGGATTTCACAGGGCTTCTTAAGCAAGGGTAAAGTCAGGAACTCAGGTGTACATGGCTGGTAACATATAAGGAAGAGAGCGAAGACAAAAATAAGTACATTCAGCAGTCAAGGATGTTAGGTGATGTTAGGATGAAAGGTGAGAGAATCAAACCTAGGATTATAGAAAGGCAATGAAAGGTGAGAGAATCAAACCCAGGATTATTGAAAGGCAATGAAAGGTGAGAGAATCAAACCCAGGATTATAGAATGAAGTGCATTAGGAGTTTGTGACCTTAACCCTTTATGATAGATATAATCCTATTTTATGTCACTGGACATATCTGTTTTTGTTTCTTTGACTGTTCTTCACAGTTCTTTATCTAGCATTTTATATTGAGTATTTACATAAGCTGGCACAGAAAGAATAGTGTACAGTTTAGGACCAAAACACTAAACATGGAATAGAATACCCAGCCAGTCAGACCACTAAAATCTGATTTAAACCATTGTTAAATCTCCAGTTTTGTTCAATAAGAAAACTTACCACTAAAGTAAATGCAATCATAACCAAGTTAAACTATGAAAAAAAAACTAATGTGTCATTCTGAAATTGTTGTGACACTATGAATTCTTCACAAAGTAAAGTGTGTCTGCAAAAGTGCACCAGTTGAAACATTTCATTAAAGATTATTTAACACACATAATGACCAATGTGATTAAACAGAGCACCATCAACTCATGCTTATCATCTACTATTTAAATAGTTACATTGTTTTTGCACCTAGTTAAGCCTTCTATGTAATTTCTGTAGCAAAGGCACAAACATTCTCTATTGTAATAACTCATATTTCTTGCTCCATCTCATGCGGCAGATGGAACATAGTGTAGTGCCTGTTAATGCAGCAAGAGTGTCAAGAAGTGAAACTTGAAGGATGGTTTCTGACATATGTAACCTATATTAAAAGCTCGAAACCAAAAAACCAAAAGTACCAGTATTACCAAGCAACACGAAACAATAGTATTTAGCGCTTTCAATCACTTTTATTGCTATGTGACCTTCTTCAGAAATAACTTTTCCATATCTTGTACTTCCTTTTATACTCATCCACAGGAAATTACATCATAATTGAACATTAATTTCACATGTAAACTGTATGTATTTAAAAATTTATTTCTAATACAAAATGTAAAAAAATAATAAAAAAATGTATAATGAATAGTTAATAATATTACAATCTATAATAATATGATAAAATAAAATGATTATCTATACAGTAAGAAACACTTTAAATTAATCATGTCATTTAATCCGGGAAGCTTGTCCGCTCCCAGATATAATTGCCAGTATGCCTCTTTGCATTCCAAAATGTTGTTTAAATCTCCACCAAAACTAACTTTGTCCACATTATCTAATACAAAAAATTCAAACTTCTTGAATTCTTTACAAATGATGGAATGTCTAAATAAAGCGTTGGATTTATCACTTTTTTTATGGCCAAATTATGCTCATAAATGCGCCTTTTCAGGTTTCTTTTGGTCTTACCTATATAATAATGTCTACATGTCACACAGCTTGCTACATAAACAATCAATTCACTGTTACAGTTAAAATAGTTTTTAGCCCAAAATGTTTCATTGAATTGCCCTATAGTGACAAACGAAGTATTACTAATAAACCTACACTGCCTACAATTGTTACAACTATATGTTCCCTTTTTTGTTGCACAAGCTCTAGAAAATATTTTAGATTCTTCATGAAACTCTAACATACTTTTGATGTTTGAAATCTTCTTATAAGTGAATTTTGGGCAAAAGCCCAAAATGTCCACTAAACCTTTATTTCCCAAAATAATTTTCCAATTTTCTGTTATTACACTTTTAATTTCCCACATTTCGTCTACAATGGGTATAGGAAAAGATATTCTATATTCATTTTTGACTTCTGTTGTACCATTATATTCAGACATCCCCCCCAGCTTCTATCATAATTTCTGTTGACTGTAATATGGGTTTAGCCACATTCTTTCTCAAAATTGAAACCTCTTTCTCTATTTTTTGATCCACTTTCTATCATAACCTCGTTTTTGGAAAAGCTTACTCAAGATTTTTCCTAATTCCAAAAATGTATCCTCGTTAGATGTTAACCTGCTCAACCTTATATACTGTCCCTTGATAACACCCTTCTTCATATGAATGGGATGTAGGCTGTCACTATGTAGGTACTGATTTGCAAAACATGGTTTTCTATAAATTTTACATGTGAAAGTTTTGTTCTCACTGTTGATTTCTATATTGATGTCCAAAAAATTGATTGCTTTACCAAATTCTCCAATTTTGAAATGCAAAAAGGAAGTAGTATTATTTAAATCTTCTACAAATTTTTCAAATTCCACTTGATTTCCTGACCTTAAAAAAATCAAGTCATCAATAAACCTGTAATAAATTTTAACTTTGAGAAAATCTGGATGGCTTTCTAAATACTTTTGTTCCCAGTTTGCCATGACAATATTGGCAAACGCAGGGGCTACTCTAGCACCCATGGCCACACCTGAGGTTTGTTGGTACATTCTCTTGTTAAAAGTAAAAAAAATATTTTCCAATATTAATTCCATAAGACTACAGCAAGTATTTATTTTAGTGCTTAATAGTGTAGAATTTTTGTTTAAATACTCTCTCATGTATTCTATCCCCGTGTGTTGATCTATGGATGTATACATTGTTGATAGATCATTATAAAATTGAATTAGAAAAGTTAAAAGAAGTCATCAAAACTTTGGATCAAAAGATCAAATGCCATACATCTTTTAAGAGCTTTCTGGATTTATACAATGGGGTTGAAGCTAAGGCTGAAAGACAGAAAGCCACCATTGTGTCCAGAAAGCAGCATAAACTAAAAAGAGATCTTCTAGCTTATAATAGTAATAAAGCATATATAATAAAAGATGATGTTGGCATTGAAAATCCAAACGGAACACCAAACAATAATGGTCTTAACATTAAATTGATTGGAAATGTGTCCAATCAAGTTTTACAATCAGACATTGCTTCAACAAGAACTGATGAATCCACAAATAATGTCACAAACCTTGAGAGTAACAACAATGAGAAACAAATCATTACTGTGAACAATGGGAACAATAACAATACTACAACTTATGCTGAAGTAGTGAGTACATCAGCTTGCAATACAGTGGTTCCTTTTCTGGGGAGCAACAACCCAAACAAATGGACTACAAGGTGGTACAATGTCACTCAAAAAAAGTTCAAGCCGAAAGGCAAGAACAAGAAGAAGTGGTAGATTCACCAGAGGTGGACTGTTTTGAGATGGACATTTTGAATGTGTCAAAATTGTATTGTCTGAAGATGCAAAAAGTGTTTTAAAAAAAGTTTTTTCATTCATTCCATCTAACAAGTTCAGCATTGGGAAGTTATTGATAGATTTCAGGTTATACCTGAGAAAACTGAATTTGAATTATATCATGCATGACATAGCACAAACAAATGATATTGAAAAATGTTGGATTAAGAAACCAAGTACATACAACCCTCCTTTACTGAACACTCTACAGGTTTTTCAGAATTCCTGTGAAAATTAGTTTAGAAAAATCAAAGCTAATATGTATGAAAAAAATCTGTCTGAGAATGAGATAAAAGCTTTAAGATCATTAAGTAATGATAAAAATATTAGAGTGATGAGAGCTGATAATGGTGGGAAGATAGTCATCATGAATACGGATGACTATGAAAAAAATATAGAAACTTCCTTATCAGACATTAGTACATATAAAAATATTAATATAGAAACAGTCAAATCAAAATACAACATAATAAATAGTTCTTTATTTGATATGTTCAGTCAAGGAGAAATAGATATCAACAGCTATGATTACATGTTAGTAGAAGAACCTAGAATGCCAAATTTATTTGGAATTCCAAAACTTCAGGAGAGTAGCAAAAATATTCCATTTAGACCTATTATATCAGCAAGGATGTCCAAAACTGAAAATATTTCTATATGGTTGGATAAAATATTGAAACCAATAGTCCAAAAGTCTAAATATTATTTGAGAGATTCTGGCATCTATTGGAAATTCTTAGGAATTATCCAATTGATGGGACACATTTATTTTTTGGAACTTTAGATGTAAAAAGTTTGTATACATCCATAGATCAACACACGGGGATAGAATACATGAGAGAGTATTTAAACAAAAATTCTACACTATTGAGCACTAAAATAAATACTTGCTGTAGTCTTATGGAATTAATATTGGAAAATAATTTTTTTACTTTTAACAAGAGAATGTACCAACAAACTTCAGGTGTGGCCATGGGTGCTAGAGTAGCCCCTGCATTTGCCAATATTGTCATGGCAAACTGGGAACAAAAGTATTTAGAAAACCATCCAGATTTTCTCAAAGTTAAAATCTATCATATGTTTATAGATTACTTGATTTTTTTATGGTCAGGAAATCAAGTGGAATTTGAAAAATTTGTAGAAGATTTAAATAATACTACTTCCTTTTTGCATTTTAAAATTGGAGAATTTGGTAAGGCAATCAATTTTTTGGATATCAATATAGAAATCAACAGTGATAACAAGACTTTTACAAGTAAAATTTATAGAAAACCCTGTTTTGCAAATCAGTACCTACATAGTGACAGCCTACATCCCATTCATATGAAGAAGGGTGTTATCAAGGGACAGTACATAAGGTTGAGTAGGTTAACATCTAAAGAGGATACATTTTTGGAAGAAGGAAAAACCTTGAGTAAGCTTTTCCAAAAACGAGGTTATGATAGAAAGTGGATTAAAAAAAAAGAGAAAGAGGTTTCACTTTTGAGAAAGAATGTGGCTAAACCAATATTACAGTCAACAGAAATTATGATAAAAGCTGGGGGGATGTCTGAATATAATGGTACAACAGAAGTCAAAAATGAATACAGAATATCTTTTCCAATACCCATTGTAGATGAAATGTGGGAAATTAAAAGTGTAATAACAGAAAATTGGAAGATTATTTTGGGAAATAAAGGTTTAGTGGACATTTTGGGCTTTTGCCCAAAATTCACTTATAAGAAGATTTCAAACATCAAAAGTATGTTAGAGTTTCATGAAGAATCTAAAAAATTTTCTAGAGCTTGTGCAACAAAAAAGGGAACATATAGTTGTAACAATTGTAGGCAGTGTAGGTTTATTAGTAATACTTCGTTTGTCACTATAGGGCAATTCAATGAAACATTTTGGGCCAAAAACTATTTTAACTGTAACAGTGAATTGATTGTTTATGTAGCAAGCTGTGTGACATGTAGACATTATTATATAGGTAAGACCAAAAGAAACCTGAAAAGGCGCATTTATGAGCATAATTTGGCCATAAAAAAAGTGATAAATCCAACACTTTATTTAGACATTCCATCATTTGTAAAGAATTCAAGAAGTTTGAATTTTTTGTATTAGATAATGTGGACAAAGTTAGTTTTGGTGGAGATTTAAACAACATTTTGGAATGCAAAGAGGCATACTGGCAATTATATCTGGGAGCGGACAAGCTTCCCGGATTAAATGACATGATTAATTTAAAGTGTTTTTTACTGTATAGATAATCATTTTATTTTATCATATTATTATAGATTGTAATATTATTAACTATTCATTATACATTTTTTTATTATTTTTTTACATTTTGTATTAGAAATAGATTTTTAAATACATACAGTTCACATGTGAAATTAATGTTCAATTATGATGTAATTTCCTGTGGATGAGTATAAAAGGAAGTACAAGATATGGAAAAGTTATTTCTGAAGAAGGTCACATAACAATAAAAGTGATTGAAAGCGCTAAATACTATTGTTTCGTGTTGCTTGGTAATACTGGTACTTTTGGTTTTTTGGTTTCGAGTGTATCATTTGTGGTGCAGTTTTATTCTATATTAAAAGCTGTGCCAAAGCATATCTTCAGCATGGTAAAATGGCAGGGCTAGCTGACAAAAAAAAGAAAGAAGATAAAAGAAAGAAAGAAAATGAAAGAAAAAGAAAGAAAGAGAAGAATAAACAGAATAAGTAAATACTGACAAGCTATTTATTGTTTTCTGGCACTTTTTAACTTCTTAATTTGAGGATAATTTAAAGCAAAACTTGCATTGCTCAGTCCATTATCCAAATATTCTTTGCATTCTTGAAAACATTTTATGGGGAGTAAGGACTCCTTTGAAAAGTACAACCAAACCAGAAAAATTACAAGGAAAATGGAAGAACCAAAGTTTAAATCAAGGCTGTGCACATCTGCTGTATCCTTTGCACTTTGGTAAAATGTATTCATTTCACCTTATACACTAAGAAGCTCAAACGGTAGTGCATCATTAATTGGTACTATGTCCCTTTAACAAAACGGATTCTAAACTTATTAGTGTTTTCATGCATCTCTCTGAGGTAAAAATCATCTTCAGATCATCTTCCACTGAACCTTTTTGTTATTGTTTATAGTTTTACCATATTTTACAGTTAATGGGTACCACATGGTATAAGAAATAAAAATATTACTTTAAAGGCATTTCTGCCATTTGTATATATTGTCATTTATCATATATTTAACTAAATACTGCAAATATGGCATCTTGCAATGCCTTTGACCCCTTGGGGCAAACTGGAAATGCAAGATAGCTCAGCAGAAAACAGGAAGACATGATATTAAACTTTTAACATGTTTAATCTTGCTTCTGAGTTATTAAAGATAAAAATAAGTGTAAGTATCTACTTTTTCACATATCACAAGAGATGAAGTTCTCACTACACTCTCAGAGGGTCCTGAATTAATCCTGCTCCATCCTTGGCAGATAAGATATTTATTTTGTTTTACACATCAGTTAACTGTTTCAGATACTTTATTTTTGCACTATTTGTTAATTTTGTACTGTAAATCACTGTAAAGGTCCCTAATTCTTTAAACTGCCTTGTCCAGCTATTTTATTAAGTTCTTTTGTGGTAGCATCGCACTCTCAAGCAACCTTTTTTTTTTTTGTATTTTTACATTCAAAAGACTAGGATATTCCATTTAGTGGCAGTAGGTCTGATCTATCTAAGTTGAGAGATATATAAGAAAGTAATTGTAGTTGTTAAACTGTCCAGAGGGCTTAGAAGCCAGTCTCCTGGATTTTATGTGCCTGTATAAAGTTGGTGCATTTGTGCACCACTGCCCATTGTGCAGTAGTGGTTAGTAGTGTCCTGTACAGACAAAGAAACCAGTCAGTTTCATGTGTTTTAAGTGCCTGTATAAAGCTGATGCATTTGTGCACCACTGCCCATAATGCACTGGTGGTTAGTAGTGCCCTGTACAGACAAAGACACTGGTCACTTTTGTGTGTTTTAAGTGCTTGAATAAAGTTGGTGCATTTGTGCACCACTGCCCATTGTGCAGTGGTGGTTAGTAGTGCCCTGTACAGACAAAGTCACCGGTCAGTTTCATGTGTTTTATTTGCCTGTATAAAGGTACATTTGAGCGCCACTGCCCTTAGTGCAGTGGTGGTTAGTAGTGCCCTGTACAGACAAAGACAACTAGAAATCAAATGTTTCCTATAAAACCACCACTGAACCTGTACCAGTAACTCAGTGAGTGATGAGCTACTACTTTGCTCGTTGAGCAGCACAGAGCAACTAATTTGCATGTTGAGAAGCACCACCTCTTAAATTTAGTATTATTTAGCCCAGTCTAGTCCCAAGCCTATAAGTGCCTTTAGTCAACCTGCTATTAATCCCTCATGCAGTGCATCCTTGTAGCTCACCCAATAAAGGACCTGACATCATGGATATGCACTTTCCCAGTTTCTCCACAGCCAGTTTGGTGGATATGGATATCTTGAGACAATGTAACAGTTGTCTAATGTCAACTGACAGTCAACTCATACTAAAAGAAACAAATCCAGTATGCAAGAGATGTATATACACAGTGTTTCTGGAGGTAAAACTCGAGTATACAACACTCATAGTAACAATCTGGTTGTGCACATGTTACACCTACAGCACATAGTATGCACCCTACATATAGACCTACTTATGCTGAGACACTTAACACAATCTTCTCAACTCCAAAGACCTCTCAGACATCCCACCTGCAAAAATTATCCTCATCAAACTCAAAAGCACTCAACAGAAACATCTAACACAGAAAGCTCATTTAAAGAAACCTGTCCTGTCTGTATGGTCAGTAATCACAGCAACATGAGCACCTAGTTAGATAGATGGGTGACTGAGTTATGCAAGTTTGTCATTAGTGTCTTGTAAGTTTTTCATAGAAATAAGAAAAAGGTATATCTATATTGTATTGATGTGATTAGTTTTAACAAAAATGGAAAGATAAAGAAAAAACAGCAGCCTAACAACCAGATGATCTCTTAGATCAAGAACAGCAAATCTTTGCTAATATCTCTTCTTAATTAGCTTTTAAGGCATATAATCCTTCTTTGGAAACTTGGAAAAGTACTATGGAGCATTATCGCTCATCACCTGAGCACAGGCATGAGGCTCATTTAATGCATATACATTTATTAGTCAGCTTTGGCAGAACAAGAACATAAGACACTATGATTGCACAGAGCAAGGAATAAGCCACTATAACAGGAATAGTGTTCCAAGCCATGTGCTATCACCATGGATCACTATGTCCCAAGACATGTGTTATCACTAAGGCTCACTGTATTCAACGCCATGTGCTATCACCATGGATCACTATGTTCCAAGACATGTGTCATCACTAAAGCTCACTGTATTCCACGCCATGTGCTATCACCATGGATCACTATGTTCCAAGCCATGCGTCATCAGTAAGGCTCACTGTATTCCAAGCCATGTGCTATCATCATGGATCACTATGTTCCAAGACATGTGTCATCACTAAGGCTCACTGTATTCCAAGCCCTATGTCATCCATCTGGCTAACTTAGTTAACTATGACAGATCTATAGAAAAGTCATGGTGCTCAGGGATCAGTGTGGTGAAAGAAGGAATGTATCTCAGACTTTATTTATAAAAGGATATGAAATTAAGTCAAGAGAGAGAGAGTGGATATCAGGGTATAATTTACCGGCTTACATTTTAACTGAATAAGGCATTCACAAAGCTAGGGAAGATTTCTCATCCCATAAATATCATCAGAAAATAGTGCTTACAAGTGAGCTCTTGCAGACATTTGAATTAATACAAGATTAGACAGTGCATATGGCAGCAAAATTATGTCTGCTGTGATAATACATTTGTAGACGATCTCAATGTGAAAGTACAGGGGAACAGGGGATAAAGGTTAACCTAGCAGAATATAAAAATGTAAGGTAAAGTCTCTGTTAGTAATATCCCTGTCAATAAAAACTGAAATAGCGTGAGCATTTTATATTGAGATTAATTAGTGTGTTTTCTCCATCCTTAAAACACAGTACAGGAAGATGAAATCTGAGCATCCTGAAGGCAAGATTCTGGAGATCTGAAGGAGAATAACCCAGTATGTTGCAACTAGATCGGGCAGGAACATTGGTTAGGTTGCTTGAATTGGCATGGGTAACATAACTAACATTGTTTGCATTACGCATATCCAATATATGAAGAAACACAAATAACTAGTAATTATAACATATATATATATATATATATATATATATATATATATATCAGAATATTTGAACACAGACCCTACATATACCATTCTGCTGACATTGCCAGACAATCTACTGAAGGAAATAGAAATGGGTATATTCTTTAAAACACTGCTACTGTTTCCCCATCCCACAAACATCATTTTGTCAGCATGCTTCATGTTAAAAATTGATAAATCATCTAGCTGTATTGCCAAATAGAATGTTTCATATGTGTAAGCTACAAAATATATTATCCGTATAGGGTAGCAGTTAATGTGCTGCTAGTTATTGTAACTCTGACCAGAATTGGCACTAGAAAATTCCATAAACTTAGCAATAAGCTTACATAATATACAATTACAATAGAGAAAACTGCTATTAGATATAAGAAAAGTTATAGAGATATCTCTGAAGGCAGTGTTAAAAGTTTTTTTTTCTCTCTTATAAATATCAAAGAGCTGCATGGTCAAAATATCTGTTTATAATATAAACCTAAAGCATGCCAATATCAGTCCAGTAGTATCCTTATCAAAAGGTTATCCCAACCCAAAGTGATAAAGTAACTTTTAGCTTTGTAAGAAGCATTCTGAATCTTATTTGAAGCTAATATCTAGGTTGGGCCTGTGAAAAACCTTTAAACTTTTTGTAATACAGCCATATATGTGATTGATGAAATAATTATATTTATGGAAGGTATACTCCGGGGAAAAAAAGCAATGCAGCTAGATGCTGTGATATAGTTTTCTGTAATATCCTAAATGATTGCCATTTTGTAAGACTAACAATCATGAAGTTTATTTTTTGGGCTTCATTTGTCCATGGAAGTGGCATTGCAAGAGGTAGATAAAACAGAGAGGGACAGAAGCTAAAAAGTATGGGATACAAACAAGAGATGGACTTTTCTAGATATTAGGATGAAATGAAAATTATGAGAATCATTACAGGGTCTAGGTTTTGCTGGAAGGTGGATGGTTCAAAGTAAGCACGTATGGCTAGATAAAGATGAGTAATAGCATAGATTACATCTGCCATAATTGGCTGAACACAAGGTCTACCACCATAGATTACTCTGTCAGTTATCACTATGTTCTTTGAACTTTACTCACAAATACTACAGTATGTTTCATGAATACTTTTCTCACAAAGGCGGTCTATAACTATTAAGTTCTCTGAGGACTGTTATTGAATATTACAGAATGTGAAGATTTGCTTATTATTGTTTATTTTGCTTTCAGTTACAGGAAAAGTCCAACTGGGCTGAAAAAAAAATCCTTTGCAGTGAAGGCCTGGGGAGAAAAGTTTCAAAATTTAAAACTTATTTTACAAATATTAGACAGCTTAATAAGGTGATGCAAGCATTGCACAACTAGAAATGCAATGAAGCTGAACTCACTAGATCACTGATATGTAAATATACAGCAGCAACTTGTAGCAAACTACACTGACTCTAAATCTGAGATAATACTTTGTAAAGCTTGTATTATTGTTAAAACCAATACTTTGCAAAAATTTGTACTGTTTATTTCCCAAAAATGAGAACTATTGAATTGCATGATATTCCCCTGTAGTTCAGGTTATGGCTGAAATGGATCAGAAGACCAGCCCACCCACCCACCTTGGTTAACAAACGTAAATCAATAAATAAATAATATTAGAAGTGGTTACATTATAAGGGTAACAACTTATACTTCTGATCAGATTTACAGTTTATTCTCCTGTCTCATAAGCATTCTGACTTTTATCCCAGGAGTGATCACGAAAAACGAAAACAAAAAAAAAGACTGTGAGGGCTAGGTACGGAGGGGGCTAACCTCATCTATGAGGGGTACAGTGCTGAACATACAATACTATCACAATAATCAGGTTAAGGGTGGAGCAAATGAAGGATTCTAGACCAAGTGTCATAGGAGAATTAATTTGCAAAGAACTGAAACAGAAATAAAGCAAGTATAAGCTTGTGTCCAAACAGCTCAACAGTGACATCAAGCATTTCTGAAGCATAGTCTTTAAGTAGAACTGAGAGAAAATGCAAATGCATATGTTAGATAACATAAGATAAGGCAGAACAATTAACTTTTAAGTATATTTGTCTTTATGCTGTACATAAAGTATATATGATGATATAGGAATTAATAAATGACCATGGATGACTGCATTTTTATTATGAAAGCACAATGCAGTAAAGTTAATGGTTTGTTATTGTAAGAGACATTAAAGTGTCCTACATATATTATGAAATGTTGTTTCCCCTGAGGGTGCTAAGGAGTGAAACAGGTTTGGGGAGTTTTTCTGCCTTCGTGTAGAACACATTCATATGTGCTCTTCATGAGTTCTGGCTCTCATACCTTTGAAAGCTCACAGCAAAAGAAAAACTTTACAATTTCCCAGCCTCACACATAGATATCTTGGTATAATGAATGTATCAGGTTGATATCAATAAATTGCTAGTGATGGAATTGGGAATGCCTCACAATGTACTTGATCCAAAAAGAGGCTGCTGTCTAGTTACCCAAGCAGCTGAACACTGTACTCTCAAAACATTAAAAAGAAACAATTATATTTGAAGTTATTCTCATTTTGAGGTAAAACTCACTCACCTACCTCTTACTGCAAGACAAAGTTGGGGTTAGAGTTTTTCATATGTGGTATTGAATGCTTGCTATGATAATCTCTAACTATGTTAGATTGAAGAAGAACCCTAATTTGACAGGTAATGCAACAACTGTTTTATCCGCAGTACTGCAACAGAGTATAGAGCTTGTAGAGAGCTCTATTACAAATGCAAGCCCCACTGTTGCAAGTGTCATGGTACTAACAAAATAATAGCAGCACTTGCCGTTCCATTGTTACAGCATTTTTGCAAGGAAGCAGGTCTCCTGTACCTGATATGGGAAATATATCTCCCGCCCCCAGCTAAGCATAAATACTGTTTCCAATGTCACTGAGCATAAGTGTAGATGTAAGGCTCCATGGTACAGCAACTTCAGTGTTAGCATATATTCCTTCAAAATTGCTATAACAGTCTCATAATTCTGAGGATCCCAATTATGGGAAGTTACAAAGGGGATACAAATGGTAGTGGCTGATAAGCACAGGGCAGGGCAGATCATGAAAAATATTCTGCAGGTCAAACTGGTGGAGTTCCCGACTGCTAATTTTGCAGTTGATGACCCTTAGCATGGTTTCATACATCAAAGGTCTTCCTAGTCCAAAATGACCCAGCTGTATAGTTGGAAGACAGGTGAGGTAGATAATGAGAGCTCCATAGGTGCAGTGTAATAGTACTTTAGCAAAACCTTTGATACTATATATCATAGGAGATTGTGATCTTAAAAATAAATAGTATAAATTGGGTCCCAAATGGTGAAGTGAAGTAAAGTGGAAACTCTTTAATACTGATGAGAAACACAAGGTGGAATTTAGGTGGTATAGACTGGGTCCCAAATGGTGAAGTGAAACTGACTGGAAATATTTTGTTCTGATCAGAAACACAGGGTGGCATTTAGATGAGAAATGTTAGGGGAACACTTAATAAGTGCAACATGATTAATTTCCATGCCTATTGTTATTTAATAAAATTATCTCAGCCGTCAAACTGAATTTTACCAGTTAATACAATACAAAGAATGGCATGATTGTCAGAAATGTATTTATTTATATTTGTTAACTAAAAATGTCCTACTAGTAAAGTTCATTTCTGGAAAAGGGCCAAAAGGAAAGGCTACAGCAGTACTTTATCTTAATAATAGACCAGCATTTTGGTGAGCTGGAAAAGTTCCAAGTTTCATAAAAAGACTAGTTTATATAGGATAAAATAACCCATACAGTTTAAAAACACATATATCTTTATTAGGTGTGTCATACATAAAATGTAGCATTAAAAGCATTAGAAAATAGAGCTCCAGCAAATGTAAGTGTAAACATGAAGTCTAGTAGTTTGCCTAATTGTCATCAGTCTCTACTTATGCAGCTGTACAGCATGAGGAATTACACAGTTGTTAAGTTTATTTTAGACCATCAGAAGTGTGGATGATGAAGCAGTAGAGGTACCAATAAACAGAGGGCAGGGAGGCAGAAAATGTACCGAATATGTAAAAGAAGGTAAAACAGAGTTAAGAAAAGAGAGACTAGAAAGAGTTATGATGGTAATTTATGTAAATTCATGTTAGTGGGTATTATGTTGATAAAGTTAGGCTGGTAGGTAAAGCAGATTCAAAACAGGAAGCAAATACAAAGTATAATTTTAGGTTGCTCCAAAGCTATACCATCTATTTTACAACAGTGATTCTGAAATGATTCCCTGAATATTTTAACAGATCCCTCATTGATGAGGGTATTTGGTAAACAATTGCATGCTAACATAAGAGAAACAACATCCCCGTGTTTATTGTGGGATTCTGTTGCTTACAGATGTTTTACACTGCAACAGTACAAGCCCTGTTAGGTATATGACATTTCACAGTAGTAGATAGGTATGCATAAGCAGCCATATAAAGGAGTCTGTGGACTAGTGTTGCATAGTTTTTATTTATTATTTATTTTTTTTAATCAACAACCAGTCTGAGGAAAGCTTACACAATCATATGCCTATATGGAAAGCTAGCTACAAAAGAGGTGATATTGTTATAGGCTGCTTTAAGATAGACAAGGGGACAATCAGGGCATTTCATCCAGGATGAATGAACCACTAAACTAAATAACAACTGCAACAAAAAAATTGTCGAGGCTTCTATTGTAGTTAGAGGAGGTAATGATCAGTGTTGACACAGGCCTATGATGGCTTGCACAGTTTATGAACAACACATATCTGGGATTTAATACAAAATAGTGCATAGAAGTTCACTTTCAGAGAAAGGACCTACAGGAAATATATGATTTTCATGGGGTGATAATATGCAGGAAACAGGTGGGAAAGGATAAATTTGGTGGTAATCCCCCTTAATATGAATTATATTAAGCAATCTGAATTGGCAATAGTGAAAGTCAATAGGATTCTGGGATTGTTATTGTGGAAAATGAATCTCAGTGTTAATGAGATAACTTTTCGTGAGACTTGTAATGCCACATTGGGAGTACTGTTCACCGTTTGGGAGGCCACAACCAGAAATGAGTATTACATCGCTGAAAGCATATAAAACAGAATTACCGTTGAATATAATGGAGAGAGTGGTGGTATGAGAAGAATTTAAATGTGAATGGATGTTTGTATAATGGTACAGAAAAGAAAAAGAAGGGATAGGACCTGAATACATAGTTTTGAGGAAGTCTTAATCAATGCTGTTTACAAGTTGATTATTTCATCTTTGTTCAGTTCTATGAACTAAGGAAGACTGAGGAAACTAAAAATGCACTTAATAATAATTTAGGTTCAACTGTCAGTGTACAAACTCTGTTTACATTACTTAAACAGAAACTGTACATTCTTGTGTACCCAGCATAACTATCATTAGCCCTCCACAACAAAACAGTCTTGAAATGTTAATGTTCTTGGTGATATTAAAGCAGAAATAGTGAAGACATATAATTAATGTGGCCTTTCTCTGGACCCATAAAAGGCATCTTTTCTCAGTATCACAAGAGTTGGGCAACAGCTAAAACCCTGCTGAACTATCAGTGACCAGTGCTCTGGGCACATAAAACCATAAACATAGCAGCTTTTCATGTTCAGCTAGACAATAGCCTGCCATAGCCTGCCATACATTCTAGTACCTCAGCGACTATCTGTAAAAAGCTTGCTAAATGTACCATCCTGTCAATTGGTCACATGTATCTGGCTCACAGTAAAGTGGTTTGGCTCCCAGCAAAGAAATGACAGTTTAATAACTAGTATTTACTGGTACTAGTCCTCCACTAGGAAAAGACTGCATTTTGTTCTACGAATCTATCCCAGGCCATTGGTAAATAATCCTTGGAAGAAAGTTATATCTTTGTTGGACACTGCAATAATAAATATTGTATCTCTGATAACTGATATGTTAATTCTATATTTATTAACATACAGTGTATATAATTGAAAATCAGGCTATTGTAAATATTGTAAATAGTTGTTTAAAATTATATTTAAAAATATTATGTAAATGTTATCTTAAGTGAAAATAAAAAATAATTGAGAAAATAAAGACTGTATTTTGTTCTTATGAATATGTCATTTTTACAATTAATGGGAATTTTGTGCAAAAAAAAAGCTACACAAGGAAGTAAGGCTTCTTCGTGCCTTGTCCTAAGATATGCAATGCCTTGTACTGGAAAGCAAGGAAACTGAGCACTTCAATAAAACACATTGTGATAAACAACAATTGACTTAATTATGGCTAGTTCATAAAGGAGTAGTTTAGGGGTAAAGTCAATTGTCAACTTAAAAGGCATTAGATGCCATTTTAAGTAAGAACAAATGCTCAAAATGGCATTTGAGCATGACAAAAATGGACTATGCATGAATGGAAATGGACAGTTTACACATTTCACTTAATATTGTAAGTGAATGGTACTGGCAGTGTATTTGCTGAGATCAGTGGGGTAAGAGAATTTGTCTTTACCTCAGTGATGTGTAATCTCAGAGTTAATATATGTATAGTTGCAGGGATGTAATGTGTGTTTCCTTTTATGTTTTAACATTGGTTTGTATCCAGTGTACTGAATCTCAATGTAACATCACATCAATGATTTTTTACATATATATATATATATATATATATATATATATATATATATACACACACACACACACACACACACACACACACACACACACACACACACACACACACACACAAACACACACACACGCACACACACGCACACACACACACACACACACTCTGAGTAGAGAGACAGAGCTTTTATTCTATTAGACTAAGAGTACCTAGACCTGAGACCTTTTTGATGAGGAAACATTGAAGTCCCTCAGGCTGGTTTAGGTGCTTCTTGAGGTCCACACCATAGGGTGCATTATATGTAATGGGTCTAATAAGGAATGAATGAAGTGGAACCTTAACTTTTGTTTTGGACCTTGAGGAGATGCCAAGAAGAGGCATGACAGTAGGATTTTCTAACCACAACAAAAACCAATAATTTCATCTGTCCAGCCTTTGCTGGAAAGTTAGAGCATCAGTATGTAATATGATTACTGCCCCATTTTGCAATCATCAGCAGTATTAGTTAGCAAAAGTCCCTTGATGTGGGCTTTTATGCCACAGAGATAGGGTCGATATTATATATTCGAAGTTTCAAAACTTTGAACCTCATATGTTCAACAACATATGAGCGAAGTTTGAAACATTGAAAATATATAAAAAATTAAAAAGTAAAAAAAAAAAAAAAACCTCAATGCTCTGAGCAGAGGGGAAAGCCCCCTGCACCCCCCGCTACTTAAATATACCAACTCCGAGATCGCTGTTCAGTGCAGAAAAGGGAAATTTTCCTATTCTGTGCTGTACGGAGCCATTGCTTTTCACCTTCAAACTTTTTAAAGTTCGATCATATGGTGTCAACCATATGATATTCGAACTTCAAAAAGTTTGAGTAATTAATAGGACCCCAGAGATATATACCAAAGAGGATGGTACCAAGGACAGATCCTTCTGGGACACCACTAGGGACATTTTTCTCTCTAGAGTAAATACTCCTGGCCTTAATGTTATGGGTTCTGCCAGATAGCCAGTGATCAATCCTGTGAACTAGGCATGGAGTAATGCTGAGTTAGGAGAGATTGTCAATAACCCCAGCATGGGAAACATTGTCAAAGGAGTAGGGCAAGTTCCCCAATGCCCTTGCAAAATTTCCCCTAGTGGTATGATTACCACCTTGGATATCCCTTGAATAAGAGGCCACTAGCCTAGTGCAACTAACCCAGTTAACAAAGGATAAACAAAAATTAAATAAAAGAAGCAGTGCCCTATAGTCCTGGTTTTCATTCCTCCAGTCACCATTTGCTTATGTTTGACTCTAAGCATGTCATTTAATCCAGCACTATCCTCAGGTCACCAGTAAGAAAAAAAACATTAGTAACTAATGGACTTACCTGGGCAATAAAAAAAGAAAAGTATTTTATACAGGTACCTGCTTGATTAGCTAAAAAAGTTATTAGTAGTTAACACAAAGAAAACAAAGTGCAGTGTCTGGTATCAAATCCTACCTCAAAACAATACTTAAAGAATTACTGAATGTTGGTGCAACAGCTGAAAAACCTGAGGATGTAATTATTTTCAAATTCTCATATATCAGGTTTGGTCAGTCACTCACCTAAGCCTCTTCTAAGCTTAACAAGTAAGCAAATACCAGCCCCTTACAATAGGGACAGGGAACACAGATATACTTCTGGTAAATGGCCTTATAACAACTTTAACATTGTTCAGGACAATTTTCTGACAAGGAGCACTGACTCCATAATATAAAGTTCCAATTTAATCTCTCCTGCCCAAACAGCAGTATTTCTAAAGTAATTGACTGATGAATTTAATAGGTATGTTATTCCATAAAACAGCCAAGCACTTTGCTGTAAATAAGCAGCAGGTTTTACATAAATACATCTTAAATTTCATATTATTGCGTTTCAGTGGTTTATCATTTTCCTATATCTCCATGTTGAATAAGATTTACATTATATTATTATGAAAGGTTTTACATGCTAAAATAAAATTTCTTCATATGTACTTAAAGAATAAAGATTTAGGTATTTACACCTGTCTCTGTGTACAAGATCTTTTAGCACAGCGATTATTTTAGTGAATTTTTGCTGAATACTCTCAAGAGTTTTCATCTGACACTTAGTGTAGATACAAAGCCTGATGTTAATTTTTATATGTCTTGAAAGCAGTTGTCAAACGATCCTTATCGCTGGTGATTAAATTCTTCAGCAAACAATCAGTTTCATATCCTTTCTACTGAACTTATTCACATAAGTGCTAAATGAAAAATCAGAAGTAATAATACCTGGCCCCAATTCTCAAAGAGCTGCTGTCAGTGTAAATTACCCCTAACACTGAGAGCAGATGATTTGGAATCTAGCCCCTGGTGTAAGCCTTTTCATAGATAGGCCTTACACTGCAGTAAGTCACTTACACTGAGAGCAAGTCTTTTGCAATCAGAGCAGACTTAAACTGAGAGCAACTCTTTTGGAATTTGGACCTTACATCTTTATATATGTGAACTTTAGTACGTTCTACTTCATCTAAGTAAACTGAATTCCTTTGTATTTTTTGGCTAAAATACATGATATTACATTTCTCTAAATAATTTTAAACCCATGGTAGATGCCCAGTTACCCAGTGATTTCATGTAGGCATTTAATTCTTCAAAACCTTTATTGTTTGGTATAACAAACCCAACTTACAATCATCCACATACTTATGGACCCACTGATTTTTGTCTCTTGCCATGGTAGAAAAGACAGTATTAAATAGTATAGTTCTCAATACTGATCCCTTTGGAACTTCCACTGATACAAGCAGATAACCAGATAATGTATTACAATATTTAGCACACGGCTTCCTGTCCTTTACCCATTCCATTATTCATCTAATGATGTAACAGTACTCAGTATAATTAGACTTGTATAAATGGATAAGAATGGCAAACAGTTGAAGGCTTTGGCTAAGTCTAAACACCAGGAAAAACTCCTAAATCTAAGGCTCCTATAATTTGTTCATAAAACCTTATTAGGTTACTTAAGGTCGATCTCCCTTTTACAAAACCATGTTGTGTGATATCAGTAGTCACACCACTAGTGTTGGCTTTGTTCATTAAATGAATCACACATATTTCAAAACATTTTCCAACTACAGACATCAAGCTGATAGGCCTGCAGTTTTTAACTTCCTCTTTCTTTCCTTTTTATATATCAGAGTAACGTGAACATTTCCATGATTTAAGAACAGTACCATTTTCTAGAGGCCTGTTAAATATGTTATGCAATATTTAAGTAATAATGGTTTTAACATCAAGTAACAGAGACCCTGGGATCATATCTGGGCTCATCAATGCTGTCCTATTAATTTTAGTTAATGCATCTTTTACCATATTTTGTAGCAAAACTGGGACTTTGACCATACACCGAAATAAGAATTTTAGACTTATCAATAGTGTTTGTACAAGTATTAACAAAAATGTTGTTAAATGTACTAATGGTGATTAGTGGATCTGATGTTAATATACCATCAATTCTTACAGAGGAAGACAGTGTAGCATTATTAAATGAATTAATGTATTTATATAAAGTTTTTTTTACAAAAAGGATAATCTTGCAAACAAGTTTCAAAATTAATTTTAGTCTTATTTATTCTTAAGTGTATTCATAGGCTATTAAGATTTTTTTATTCAATCTGGCAAGATATTTGTTTATAAAGATTATACTTTTGTTCCTTTTTCTTGAGAAATTTTATCAATTCTCTACTCTATCACATAGGATAGTGGAATCCTTCCTTAGTTTCATGTTCAATAGTTAATGTTCTAGTGGACAACATTTTTTAAATCCTTAGCTGTGTTCTAAGGACACTAAGGCAAGATAAGATAACCAAATCTTAACAGTTATTCTTTTTATTCACAAATATTAAACATTTTAAATGTTTTTGTTTCTTTATGAATAATGAAAGGTTAAGATCAAAAGTCAAAGAGTAGTGGTTGGACCAACCATGTGGAAGCCCAATTTTCAAATTACTTGCACTTTCAGGTATTGTAGTTAAAACTAAATTCAGTATTTTGAACCTCTAGTCCCTTTTGTAACAAATTGATTCACATTAACAAATGTTGTCATATTAATAAATCCTCTTTCAAGTACAGATTTTGATGGAAGATCACTCCATAAAATTCCTGGATAATTAAAATCCCCCAAGAGTGTAATATTTTTCTAACTAGTCAAAAATATATTATCCATAGAGGTGTTCAATAATATAACAGTATATATGTTGCTCAATTAGCAATGGTATTGCTTATCTGCACTATAGCTATTTGTCTCTCTCACAGTACAGAGGGATTAGAATCATGAATCCAAACAGTAACCCCACTACCGTTTACATTTTCTCTCACGCATTCATACTTTGTGAAACCTTTGATGTTGTGATTTTCGAAATTCCATCATTCATCAATTTCTATTAAAAAGGTCCCATTTGATGTTTCTCCAACAAGTTAATTATATTTATTTCCTAAGCTTTGTGCATTGCAGTGGTAACATTTTATAACTCTTTTTGATCTGGTGTTATTACACCTCTCCCTTGTGATGAGCTTAACTCTAAAAATGTTTTATAGTCAACTACCTATCTCAGCAATAAAAGAGGCATGATATGAATTCAAATGTAGCATATCACTAGTACTTAATAAGATCAATATTAAATACCAAAGCTAATTGCCTTAACCAGTTGTTAAACTGATGTGATTTCTTAAACAAATAATCTATCTAGGACAATGATGGAATAATTTTGCTATGTACACAGTGAATCTCTTTACTTTGCAAAGTTTCAACAATGACTAGTACAGAATTTTTCATTTGGTTTAATGGAGTGGGCCACAAAATATATACTCCAGAATGAATAATAAATATCTTATACTTTGATGAGAACTTATGTATGACAATAACTATGTCAGTAAGCTTTAAGCCAGGTGAGGAAGAGACAGTCATTGCTTCTTTATGTAGTTTACTTGGGTCTATATTAGATGAATGAATGCTTAAAATGTCGAGTACGACATGCTCGACAGCTTTTAAGCAAACTTTCATCTAAGCGAAACTCCAGAATGTCGAAACAAGGAGTTTCAAAAAGTTATAGTTGGCCAACCATTAGGAAGCTGATGGCTAAAACCTCCCAAAAAAAAAAAAAACAAACAAAAAAACTAATCAAAAAACAAAATAAAGTGGGGGGGCTTCGCCCCCCACAGCCCCTATTGTGGGGTGCTGTCCTCGCCACACACTCCTACTTAAATATACCAGCTCCAAGATCGCACCACAGTGGAGGACTGTCATAACATTACACAGGGTGAATGATGAGACTGCACCACAGTGGAAGACTGTAAGAATGGCTGGACAGGGTGAACGTTCTGACGTCAGTCGTTGGCTTCCTGACAGCTGGCCAACTATAAATTTTCGAAACTCCTTGTTTCGACATTCTGCAATTTCTCTTAGATGGACATTCGCTTAAAAGCTGTCGACCATGTCATACTCAACATTTTAAGCGTTCGTTCATCTAATAGGGAGCCAGTCTACTTCGCTTCCTTACAATGGGTACTAATATGGAACCTGTCAGAACTAAAATTTCTTGGCGTGAATTTCACAAAATAGTATTTTCATTTATAACTCCTATGTCATTAGCTTTTTTCTTCCTGTTGGGATTTCAGTCATCTAACAATTATTCATTTGCTTTTCTAGTTCTTTTCCTGGTCATAATATTTTTATTCATATATTCTTCATTTCTCTGTTCACCAAAATGAATTAAATCATCCTTATCAATGGATGTAAACTCTTTACCTTTAATTCTTCCACCTTTATTTATTACTCATGTCATTGAAAGTAAATGAGGCACCCGGAAGAGGAAGTGACTACAATTTAACGTATCAAGCAGCTAAATGGTGAACACATTCAAAGTTTTATCTTTCTGCTTCTGCCTTTTGTTTTAGTTTGCAATCGTTCATAGGTTCATAGGTGTGTACTAGGCTAATAGCCCTGGAGCCTTTACAAGTCTAGCCCAAAAAAATTTCCCTGGCACTGTGCCACCCAATGTTAGTTCACAGTGCCTCTATCCAGTAGGGCAACTGGAGTGATCCCTGGGGTGAACCTTTTGTTACCTATCAACTCAACAAGATTTCTCTTGAAGGTGGCCAACAAGGTGCTCTGCTTGACATGAATGGGAAGCTTATTCCAGAGTATGGGGAGTCTTTGGGAGATTAACCTGTCCCTCCAGCATGTTCTGTTGATTGTGGTAGTGAGGTTGTGATCTCTAGAGCATGTGGTGCAGGGGGGATTGGGATTTCTTTAGGTGTAGCATATCAAGTAGGGCTGGGTAGGACCCGGCTTTCTAAGTCAAGCAGAGATCACCTCTGAGTAGACAATAAGAGACTGACAACAGCTGAAGGTTCTTGAGTCGGTCCTTGTAGGACATGTGTTTAAGGCCTAGGATTCTTTTTGTGTTGTACTTTTGTGGCCTCTCCAGCTGTTGTAGGTGTCTGGTTAGGTACATGCTGAACAGAGTATTATATTCGATGACTGGCCTAATGAGGGATGAGTAGAGAGGAATGATGACCTCTTTCTTTCTGGATGCAAACTCTTTGGTTATAAGATGTGCCATGTAGAAGGACTTTCTGACCACAGTGGCAATGTGGTGGTCAAAGGTGAGGTGGCTGTCTACCTGGATGCCCAGATCCCTTATGGCCCCTTCAGTGTTTAGTGGGCACCCATCAACATGGTAATTTGTGGGAGCTGAGTTTTTTCCAAAGGTAATGATAATGCATTTTTTGGCATTAAGCTTAAGGCCATGGTTCCGACACCAGTCATTGGTCTCAGAGAGGCCCTTTTGTAGGATGTCTGCATCACTTGGGGAGTTGATAATGACTGCTAGCTTGCAGAATCAGCAAACTTGGTCAGCCAGAGTCCATCTGTGTTTGCCTGGAGTTCTGAGAAGTAGATGCCAAACAGGAAAGGACCCAGGACTGAGCCCTGTGGGACTCCACTTGTGACTGGTCGACAGTCTGACTTGGAATCCACAACTTTCATTCTATGCGTCCTGTATGTGAGCCAATTTGCAACCCACCTAGTGATATAAGGATTGATTTCTAGTTGGGTGAGTTTATCAATGATACCCTAGTGGGGAATGGTATCAAAGGCCTTGGCCAGGTAGAGGTAGACTGTATGCACTGCCTTACCTACATCTACAGCCTTGGTGACTGCCTCAAAGAAGTCAGCCAGGTTCAACATGCAGGATCTCCTCTTGATGAAGCCAAACTGTGTGGGGTCAAGAGTTTGGAGATTGCCTATATCTTTGTTGAGCAGGTCCATGATGATGCGCTCCATAGCTTTGCATACCAGACCCATCAGGCTAATGGGGCAGTAGTTCCCAGGGTCTGAAGTTGCCAAAAGCCTGAGGTAAGGCTGTGATTGAACAGGGCACAAAGGTGTGGTGCCAGTTCATTTTGTATTTCATGTAGGATGCAGTCAGGGATATTATCAGGTCCCATGGATGCTGTATTCTTGGCTTTGGGCAATACAGCTTTTATCGGTGCTGCACAAATGGTGGGTACCAGGGTTTCTTCTGGTATTGTGATAGGGCCTTTGGGGAGTGAGACAAGGGTAAAGTTGGCACTGAATCTGTCAGCCAGTATGTTGCCTATATCTGTTGGCTCAGTATAGGAGGTACCATTGTGCAATAACTCAGAGCAGATCTGGGTGTTGCCTTGGAGGTTCTTGATATAGCTATAGAAGGCTTTGAGGTTGTTTTTGGTGTCAGCCACAATCATGCCTTCATAGCAGGCTTTAGAGGATTTGAGAAGGGATCTACATTTTTGTTGAGTCTGGCAAGGGAGTTTTTCCATTCTTGTGACTTTGTTTTTTTTCTGCAACAGATTCTTCCTTCTGTTGTAGAATTTATTGATGGCTGGGGATCACCAGATTGGCTTCCTTTTTTTGGAGGAGAGCATCTTGGTTCTATTTGGTATGGCAAGACCCATGCATTTGTGTACTTGCTTTGTACGGTGCATTGGTGTATGATTCGGCAGTCATGCAGCTATTTTCCATTGGCATGGGTGCCGATAGGTTAGCCACCTCTGTTTTTAGGAGCCCAAAGTCAGCTTTGAAGAAATTTTTCAGGGTGGTCACCTTAGTGGGAGTGTAGGTGAGATGAAGATTTCCATGGTGATCAGTTTGTGGTCGGATTTAACCAGGGAGGAGTTGAGTATAGGTGTGGAGCAATGGTTTCCCATGTTGGTGATAACCAGGTTGAAGATGTCACTTCCTCTAGTGGGGGTCAGAATGAGCTGGTCCAGGGCATTGGAATTTATAAATTCCAGGAAGCATTGGACCTGTACATTGGTACTAGAATAGTTCTCCCAGTTGATGGAAGGGTAGTTGAAGTCGCCCAGTATGAGAGTATTGGGCTGGACCTTGACAGATTCCAGGGTGCTTAGGAAGTTGGAGTATGAGTCAAGGGACATAGTTGTGGTTCTGTAGCAGGCTATGACTTTATATCACCATATTACCCAGTGTTAATTGTACCTGAAACATCTTGGGTGCATTATGCTAGGCTACCAGTCTAGAGGTGTGTGTATTCTTTATGAATATGGAGACACCACCGCCTTTGGAGCTTCCGGCCATATTCTGGGGCCAAAAGGTATGGAATGAGTTGTAGCCTGGGAGTGCAGGGGTGCTTCCTGCCTTCGTTAAAGCACAGATGTCGACATTCTCCATTTTGAGGAGAGCTTCAAATGAGTGCATCTTGAGATTTAGACTTCTAGCATTGAGCAACATGACCCTCAAGATTACATTTGTTTGTAGCTGTTACAGTCGAATTTTGGTCTTTGGAACACTGAGTAAAACAGCACTATAGGGGTGGCAAGAACCTTAGCCAGTAGCTGGAACACCAGGGATGACAGATGCAGGCCATGTCTAGCAAAGCATCGAGGTCTGTTGATCATGTCATCCCAGGCAGACAGATACTGGATCCCCTTAGAATGACACCAGATAATTAGCCAATTGTTGAAGTCAATCATTTTCTGCTTGTACTGTGGTATCATTCTGGGTGACGGTAGAATACTGCTCAGGGCTATGGTCATGCCTGCCTGGGCCACATAATCCGAGAGTTCCATCACATTTCTTTTCATGTAGACCAGGGAGATACGCCTCCGGTCATTCACACCCACATGGACAATGACTGAATCATATTTGTACTTGTTGTGGAGTGACTGAGCGCATGTGCAGTGTGTTTTTCTTTTCATTTTTCACTAATCTGCTTGCACTGAAGTAAATGTTCACCTGGAGGTAAGTGCTGGCAAAAAAATGTCTTCTGTTTTTTGTTTTGTTTTGTTTTACTTTGCAGTAGAGTTCTTCACTTTTCTGCATCTACATGCACTGAGCTAATTGCTTACCTGATAGTAGGTGTTAGCAGAGTTATCCGGCCTTCTGCCCTTTTTTTTTTCTTTTTTTTTTTTTATTGGTTGATCTCTTTGTTTTTCTGCTTCTTCTTGTACTGACACAACTGCTTATTTGGTGCTAGTTCCTATCAGTGTTTCCTGGCTTTCTGTCCTCTTTCTTACTTTGTGATAGAGCTTTCCAGCTTTCTGCTTCTGCATGCACTGAGGAAATTATCTGGTAGTACATGCTAGCAGTGTTATTTAGCTTTCTGTCATTTCTTTTACTCTGTGGTAGAGTCATTTGCTTCTCAGCTACTGCTTGCACTGATATAATTGTTTATGAGCAAATGATGCTTGCATTTTGTCTTTTGTTTTATTTTGTTTTACTTTGTGGTAGAGTTCATCACTTTTATGCATCTGCTTGCACTGAAGTAATTGCTTATCTGATAGTATGTGCTAGCAGAGTTGTGTGGCTTTCTGCTTTTTTGTTTTATTTTGTAGTAAAGATTTTTACTACATTTTTATTTTTGCTTGCACTGAGGCAATTCTTCAATGCTCTTTCTTAAAATATTGGGAACACATACTTTTTTCTATTTGGTGATCTGTGGTGACTGATAGGTGTTTTACCTATTAGGAAGGAAGCAGCTGCATTTAAGCAACACCAATCAAATAAGGGTTCTCTTGAACTAGTTTGGAAAACAGTGCTGTCAAGTTTGCATTTACTTGAGTCCCAGTAACGACTTCAGGGTATTTATTTTATTTCCTATTCATTTGTGTGTCCTTCCCCCATCTTTTCAAAGACGTGGGGAACACATACTTTTTTATGCCTGGTTATCTGTGGTGACTGATAGGTGTTTCACCTATCAGGAATGAAGCAGTTGCATTTAAGCAGTGCCACTCAATGAAGGATTAATTTAAGTTACATTTGGAAAACATTGCAGTGGAGTTTGCATTTACTTAAGTCATTGTAAGGGCTTCATGGTATTTATTTTATTTTTTATTCATTTTGTGCTCTCTCTCCTGTCTTTCTGAAGATGTGGGGAACACATACTTTTTCTGCCTGGTGATCTATGGTGATTGACAGGAGTTTTACCATTTAGGAAGATAGCAGCTGCATTTACTGAGTGTTGGGTGTTTGGAGTTCGATTTAATAGGGAGTTCATCTCTACTCCTTTTGCTTATTTTTAATATTTTTGGGTCCTTTCTGTGTTCTTCAAAATGGATTTCTTAAATACTTCTGTTTTTGAAGACCTGATTAAAATTCAGTATTTACTTCAATGTTGAAATTGTGGTGTATATCTAAAAAGCACTTGTAAGGGGCACAGTTTCATCTTCATCAGAGTGCTGGAACTGCATAATATTATTAACAGTAAGGATATGAAAAGCATTTAACTCTGTATATCAATTTATACCAGAGTGGATAGA